>NC_090946.1:62273397-62576427 GCF_040807025.1 Struthio camelus | reverse complement strand
TGGAGTAGGCAGTATTCGCTCTAGGCCCTGGCCTGAACATAGGCAAAGCTGTCACCAGCTTTAGTGCCAATTCAAAAGCGCCTCTAAATATTAAGCTAAAAACTAAAATTTAAAAAAAAGTATTTTACATTCCCAATACGTTTATGTAACTCATTTCTTTACCGTTCTCACTATTCTCAATAAATGCTAAAGCATGACCGTATCTCTCTGATGTTCAGTTCTATTTTACTGAAATAAAATATTCTGACGTGTTATTTAAATATCTTACTGTTTAAAGATACAGAAATCTACAAACTATCTTGTAGGAAAACCTAGTCAGCCAGGAAACACTCAGGCTATTTCACTTGTCCTAATTAATCCTTAATGGATAAGAGTAGACGAGTATGACCTTATTTCTCTCTTCTCACCTCCCTGATCTCTTCACTCACACCCAGCTCCCCTGCCTCTGCAAATGATACTACCGCAGTTAGGTCAAAATCCTCCTACTCTACTGCTCCTGACATTTGGAACTACCATCCTATAATTCTTTGCCTCATTAGCTCATAAAATTGTCTGAAAACATATCTTCTTTTCAGGTCTGTGCATTTTCACTTCTCTTCCCTTTCTATTGACCTTCTAACATGGTACTATCTCGTCTCTGAGTGTTTATGTCAAGACGTACTGATCCTAATACCAGACTTCACATAGGCTGACGTATGCCTCCAAAACAAAATTAACCTTTTTGGCAAATAAGAGAAAAAAGTATAAATGTGCAAGGTAGCCCTTACAGACGTCAGCCCATGAGGTTGATTTCATTTATTTATCATGGAATTTATTTGCACAGAAGTATTCTATGATATAAATTCAGGTATCTCAGGAATTAGTTGATTTGAAAGATGCTACCTAAATTAAGTTGGAACGATGTTATGTTATGATCAGAATCATTGGCTATTTGAGCATCTTCACTACATGCATGCAAAGTTGATTGTTTTTCAGAAGTCTTGGCTTGATTTTCGAAGTTGTACACTCCCATAGATGCACATGTATCAGTTACCTATGCAGTTATCAAGTTAAATGTGCAAACAGAGTATTACATTATTCACATAGCAAATTTGCTGCAAAAATATGTTGAATATATATTTACATGCATTCGTTGCATATTTCCCAACTTCCTTTCAATATTTAAGGACATAAATAGGGGTTCTCGTTAATTTAGAAAGTCTATCTATCACTTTTTCCCTAAAATTTCTTCTTAGGGAGAACCTTTGGTTTTGTAGCTGGGCCATTAGGCTCTGAACTTTCTGAATACAGTACTGAACTTAGTGCATTTTTCTTTTTAAGTATAAAGCAAAAGTATTCAACATTTTTAACAATCTTTCTTTATAACAGTTCCCGGAGTTTGGAGGAAATGGGTCACTGGTGTTGTTAACCGTATTGAACAGTTCACTGATGCAAAGAAATACATTTTTTTTCCTTTCTGATATAGCAAAAGTAACTGAATAGAAGGACTCTTGTTCACTGGCACTTAACCATACCATCTTCTACCACTCATGCAACAAATACATTTAATATTCTTTCAAAAAGAATTAACAGAATAGTACAACTAGACAATCCAACACTTAAAACTATGTTCCATTCTCGGATCTGTCAGTGACTTATTGCTTACCCTTGTAGATATACTTCACTTACCTAGCATAGAATTGGATATGTTGGTGCGTAAAAAAACTGTGAAGGCATTTAGAGATGTGATAAGATAATTTATGTAAATGTTTATGCAACATAGTCTGTATTGATGTTATAATATACACATAAGAACATATTGTACTTAATGATAGGGCAAGCAGCAGAATGTTAAGAAAGCTGTTTTGAATAATACTTTGCCAAATGTTAAAATTTTCAATTTCACCTCTTCTTTTTATGAGCAAGATTTTTTTTCTTTTTGGAAGTAAGATACAGTCATCCCAATCTGAAATAGCTAAATTATTTATCTGTGTGTGTGAGAATTGTGAATTTCAGTGAAATCCTCTTTTAGTGGTGCGTTACACCTTAGTCTTACAAAGGGTATTAATTGCACTAAAAAATAGAAATCAGAATCGAGGAGAAGAGTAAAATCTCTGAACATTCTTATGTAATGTTCTAATCCCGAAAATTTCCAGCTTGTGATTAGCTTTATAGGCCTGAAGGACTGAAGACGAATTACTCAAATACGTAAAATTCTTCACATGCTTATTTTATTCAGCTCAGAGTTTAAATTCTTACAACATTGTTAAAATCATATGCCTCCAAAAATCTTGTTTGAAATTGTCTATTGTCTGAAGGCTGTCTAACAGTATCTCTAACTATTCAGTTTAGGGAATGATACTGAGAAGTGTTTCTGAAACTCACTCTGTAAAATATTCAATAATAAACTATGTGTTAATATAGTTATTAATTACAAAATTATCTATCATTAAAAGAGTGTTACTTTAAAAATATAAAAAGGTAATGCTTATTTACATTTATTCTAATAGGAGAATAAATTTATTATGTAAATAGGAAAAAGAAGTGAAGTAAACCCTGGTCACCTAAAGAGAAGAGCATAGCCTTGGTATTATGTCAAGTTTACTTCTGCAAAACAACAAAAACAATAGGAAACAAGACTTTCAGAACAACAACTTTATTTTCTCTGTAAGATAAAATGGAAAGGCAACAGGATCAAGAAGCTAAAACTGGATGAGGGCTTAAAAAAAGTAATTATGTGTACATCTGAGCTTTGTGGATGTTTAGGTAGTCTGGATCCCAAAGATCTGACCAGGATTTATTTCTAATCACCTCTGCTTTTCTGTTCAAAATAATGTAAGCAGTGATTGCAATGCCAATTTGGGATAATTTCTAAACCGTACAAAGTATTTGTACTCTTTTCTAGTTGAGACTTAGAGACCTATTTATAAGACTATATTGATCTATTCATCTTAGGGATCACTAATTTTCAAATCTCTAAGAACAATCTACAAATAGGGAAAAGAAAAGAATTTGGATAAATTATTCAAGCAACACAGTTTTAGGCTTTATAAAAAGACAATGAAGTCCTCAAAAGGCAAGAGAAACAAAACATAAGATTTTTTTTCAATAAAATAATTTTTTTTCAAAAAAAAAAGAATTTTTTACTTGGTAAGTTGAATGCATTTTGCACATTACCCTGCTTAGAGAGTACTTCTGTGTCAATAAAGTCTCTATAGGAAGAGTCAGCAACTCAACCATCAACTTCATCTTAAGCTTACAGTACAGTACCTCGTGTTGATGTTAACAAGAACTCTATTATAAACAAGCACATTCCTCACATGGAAGGTGAGTCTTTATGCAAGGCTGTTTTAGAATATTTTATAAAGCAGATGTTTCTATTCAGCATTAGTACTCATACAGCCCTTTGAATAGTTAGGGACTTTAACGGGCTTCTACAGCATCTGCAAATAAGTATTTCAAGTAGCATATCATTGTATTGCTTAAAAGTCAGTTATCAGGTAGTGTCAGTGATCATATGGAACAGCATCAGCTAGCATCAATAACCGTCAGTTTAAGCACTTATTCTGTGGAAGGTTTTGACTGGAAATTCTTTAGAACTAAGTAGGTCTTGATTTTTCTAATAGGCTAAATTGAAAAAATTACCAAGTAATCCTTGTTTGCTTAAACATGTATCATTATTTTTCACCAAATCTGTCTGGTCACCTGATTCATATATACAACTAGTAGGAAGGTCAAGCAGAAAATAGTAATATTTGCCTGTTGAGGAACACTGATGATGCAGATGCAAAGGCTTATTATGCAAGAGGGAGAGAAAGCATTTTGCTGCACATTATAGTTAGTATCTATTAAATTAAATATATTGGGATGATTTCAAAGGTGCCTGCTTACCTACCATGCATATACACTTAACTACAGGCATTGTGTCAGCGATTATATACGAAACTGTAGATCTTTCTACTAGTTACGCATATGTGAACATTTTATAGTTTGCTTGTTTATGTCTTTGTCAAACCTTAGATTCATGTGAGCAGAATTTGCGTAATAAGTGATACGTGGTTCAGATGCATCCCAGAGACACATAAAGGTAATTCTGTGCCAAAGGCCACTAAGTTGAGCTTAATATAGATTCACTAACCCTTCTGCACACATGGGAAGATAACTTTCACAGCCACTGTATCTGGGCTATCTTGATACAGCAAAGTCTGCAATGAAGACAAGCCTGCCTTGACCACTGGCTTTGTAGAGAGTGGTGTAAATCTTTGTCTACATTAACCAGCTATTTATGAGGCGTCACAAGGTGCTTTCCAAAGTACACACACAGCAATGTCATTTAATCTACCACAAACATTCAGTCCTGTTCATGGTGCGATAGAAGTGCTGCCGAACTACATAGGACAGGAAGCGAACAGCCAACTGGAGCCATGTGGCGTTTCAGAGGAAGGATTAGCAGGAGAGATTATAGCTATATGCAGTGGAATTTGACGAGGACACTGAAGTTAACACATTCAGCTCTTCTGAAAAGTGTTACACAATCTTGAAAAAATACAAGCAGTTGGGGTATAGAGCTCCCTCGGACCATAATGGAAAATAGATAGGATATTGTATTAGAGAGTGTCAGAGGTATCTAGAAGCTAGTATGACTTAAATTACATTACTCCTAATTTATACATGTGTGAAAAATAAGAAATTTGGGCCTTGGTTTTCCTTGCTTTCCTTCCTGGGAGAAGCAACAATCTCCTGAAAGCCTACCTCATTTGTTAGGCATTTCCAGAGCAGAGAAAAAGTTGTGCCAAATGTTGCAAATCACCTGTGGTCTGAGCTGAGAGACCCTGTTCATTTAGAAGAATATAAAGTTTACTGTAACTTGAATCATAATCACAGAGGGGAAGACCTAGTGCTCTATGTCCCATATTCTGAACCTCCTTAATATTGCCTTAAGTACTTGTGGGTTGTACTTATTCAAGCGAGGCTCTGTGACATGGATTTTTATCATTTCTAATTGAAACTACAATGCCAGTGCAAACATGTAACATTATACATTTATTTTTTGAACTTTAAAAGACTCCACAGTTCAGTTTATATTAGTTTTAAATTAGTTTGAAAGCTGTAGTATACTATAAAAAAAGAAATGCATAAACATCTTCTGATAATACTCTGACTGAAGTAGCCGATTTGCCTTTACGGATTAGCTGTAAGGGTACAATTAGTCTGCGTAATCCCTTGTTGTTTCAAATAGGGATTTTTTTTGTATATTTTCAATATATTTTTATGTAAAAATGTTGAGGTTGGGGTTATCTAAGAAGTTTGTGGGAATAAATTCTACTAAAAGTAGTGTCAGCTGGATATTTTAATCCCTTAAAGTCATTTTGACAACTCAGCAAAGACAATCCATACATGTTCAGTTGACAATTTGGGCTGAACAACTAACTAAGGTTTTTTTTGTTTTTTTATTTAATAGCCACGCCCCAGAAATGAAATGGAATTAATAGATTGGATGAAGCTAAATATATGTGCATATATACATACATATATTCATTTTGTTATGGAAGTAAAAGCCTTTCTATACTCTATTAGGGCATTTTAAACAAATCAGAGGAATGGCAATGATGGCCTTAACTTAGACTGTTGATTCATCATTTATAAATGTACTGAATCATCCAGCAGTACATACTTAACCCAGGTCAGACAATCACATTCCTGTTAAAGTAGCCAGAGTACATGTTATGGGGTTTATTCAGCTTCAGGTTTTTATGCTAGCATTATGCCAACCGTTGGACAGGTAGTACCTATTTTGACATAAAGCCTGCTCATTCAAAATTAACACACCACAATTTTTGATGGTATTTAAACCACAGTGTAAATTATAGCTGCCTAGCATTTTGAATTAGATGGCCAGAGCACTTCCCATCCAAAATCCCAGTTTTTAAGAGCTATGTTTGCTGCCTTGAAATCCAATACACAAAAACAGAAACAAAGCAGACTCACCTCTTCTGGCCTTACTCACCTCCACGACAGTAGGACAGGCAACCAGAATGCCTGAGACCCGAGTTCAGAGCCCCTGTCCAGCCCAGCGGGCTCACAAATCTAGTCCTTCCCTTTTCAGAAGACTTTACTAATCTTATGCAATCTACTATTCAGGGGTGAATATTTCTCAGTCACTTCTTTTGATGCTTTTCTGCTTTCTATTAGATCAGAGGAAGTATGAAAACACATGACAGCCTGATGATTAGGGCAAGTATTTGAGACACTGGTGTTTCAGTCCTCATTCCAGTGAATATTTGAGTATTTAAGATGAAAATGAAAGATCTTTTTTTAGAAGACAGTGACTGATACCTTCTATATTGTGATGTAGGCTGATTAGGGCATTCTAATGAGATTTGGGAGATATGTGTTATGGCAGATTCCAGGCTGTAATTTTATCTACATCAGGAGAGCCTCATAGTTTCTCTTCTCAAATTGTAGCTGATCTGAATCAAGAATCTTCCTTAAGAAAAGCGTTATATCCATTTACTCATCCTACTTGCTCCTCTCCTCTCCTCTTCTCTCCTCTCCTCTGCGGCTGAAAGAAAATAATGACTTCCACTGTAAGAAAAACTTCAAACTGGAAAGTTCATGCTTTTATATTATTGTAATAACTTCCACAAATTCCCTACTGATATTAGATGTTCATTATGGTCAATCTCTGACTGACCATGCAGCTTTGATACCCATGTGAAATATTATTTGAGGCATGCGGATTAAGCATAAACAGTTTGACTTTTAAGTTTGGAGGCACAACAACTGTACACCTGAAGTATAAAAACAGAGTTGATCACGGTATTGTAGATGATTGTAGCCTTCCCATGTCCTGCGTTTCCCCCCAGAAGATTAAGTTGTCCAGGGCTACATAGGAAAATTGTCATGCAGCCAGGTATTTAATCCAGCTGTCTTGAATTTCTCTTTGATGTCCAAAGCACCAGCCCACCTCATTCTCTGTGGACTCAAATATGAGCTCCAGCTTCAGAACTCTGGTGGTATTTAGACATGGACTTTTGGTTTGCCTGGTTGGTTGACTCTAGGAGGAAACAGCAAAGTTCAAATTTGAACTTTTCTTTAGGTCATGGGTGTTCAGATTATATGTTTAGTTTGAGCCCGTCTCTTGTTAAAAGAGATGGACTGGTTCCTGAGGGACAGATTTGGCACGAAACAGTATCGGAATCAGAGGATTACAATGAGCTTCCCTGTGCTGCTTTCCTCTGCCCAAGCAGACAGTCTGGACCAGTGTATTTCGATTACAAACACCTGCTAAAACCTCAGCAGGCAGATAATTAAAGCAAAAAGAAAGGCTGATGTCAAAGATTGTAAAACTCTTTTAAAAGAGAATGCTTTAATTTTAAAATGTTTTGCTCCTTTCCTTCTGAATGTATGAAATGTCCGCTAGAACACTAAAGAGATCAGGGAGGCATCTGACATTTTGAATGATTTTATTCCTTGAGCCCTGCCTCAGAGGAAAAAGCCTTTTGTTTTGTCACTTTGTAGTCCCTATAGTACTTACTTATCTTCCATTTTTCCCAGTTTTTTTTTTTTTATGCTATTATTTTTTCCCAAAGTGCAGATATTCATAGGAATTGCTATATATTCTTTCCGCTCCAAGAATTTGTCTATACATCGCTCATGAAAGAATGCATAAGTCACAGCAGTAGCATCTGATTTCTTGTGAGAAAAAGTTCACATTCGTTCTTGCTTGCTTGATACACCCTGCATTTCCCTGAATAAAAATAAGATACTAATGCCAAATACTATTTTTGATTTTTGTTGTTATTATTTTGTTTTATTTTTAAATGAAATTGAAAGATAAATATTTGTAAAGAAAGAATATCTATGTTAAAATTATACTTGTCCAATCAGGGTGAAAATCTTTTCTTTGCCTACCTTAGTTAAAGTTAGTTAACTTGGTCAAATAAATTACCACAAGATGACAATAACTCCAATAAGAGGAGCACAGTATACCTCTCTGGTTCATTTATTCCCGTTTCTTAGGTGGTTCAGTATGTTTATCTGGAAACATGATGATGCATGTTCAATACATAAATTTCGTAGAGGTTTTAGGATACGAGACTGACTCTTATTTGAATGAGAGCTTGACTGTAGGTTCTGGAATGACAATTTCAGAAGAATGGTGCACTGCAGGAGAGTGCATTGGGTTTATTCATTTCGGTAGTCCTGCGCATGAATCTGACAAAATGACAAAACCCACAGGAACTCTGGCAGACATTTCATGAGTCTACTCCAACCTTTTCTCAGCATTGCTCATTTTTAGTATCAGTGTTTTGGCCATGGCTGCAGTTAAAAGAGATGCCAAAAAACTTTAGTAAGGTTTGTCTTATCAATTCTGTTATGCATTATTGCTTATCTCTTAAGAGAAGGTGAACTATCTGTGCAACCCTATAGCAATGACAGTTTCACTTTTGTTCTTCTTATCTAAGTTTATTTGAACACAGTGCAAAACCTTGAATATGATGTTCAAATATTCAACGCTACCTAGCTCTTTTGTGCCAAAGAGTGCAAAATCAGCTCTTGGTTTCACCTTGCATTCTTTAGAAGGTTCTGTTCCAAGAAAGGTTAACCTCGAAGGGTCCATGCTTCAGTTACTAGAGATTCACTTCCAGAGAGGAAAAAACAAAAGTAAGTCTTATTATCTTGTTAATGTGATTGCCTTGTTAGAGTGAATCGGAGTATAATTTTAGTTTTGTCCATTTTAAACACAGCTGGCTGAGATCATGCCACATGATAATAATTAGAACACAGTTCCCCCAGACCTGCTGCTATTGCAACAATTCATTAAACGGTCCAGGTGTAAAATATGAGGGATTTGATTGCTCATGGGGCTGGTAAGAGCGTATGGCGTTTTTCACCTCTTAAGTTGCTGGTGTGAATCCAGCCTAGGCCAATAGTCAGCAACTCAACTCCTGAGCTGTTACCCTCTAATGAGTCTTCCATAGCTCAGGGAATATCTCTAGGTAGTTGTAGTCTCATTCCCAAGTGTCTAACTCACAAAATTTGAAGAACATTTCCATGATATTTCTAGCCTATAGAGTGAACAGTAAAAAAGAAAAAAGTAGACTGAACTTTTTGCTCTTCAGTGGTCCAGTTTTGAGACATAGTGGGGAACTTGTAGAGATGCTGTCTAAACTTATTCTTTCAGTAACAGAATATGAAAGAGTTTATTTTCTAAGGCTTTTAGTCTACCACCTTTAGCAGGCATTGTTATCAGAAACAGACAAATAGTATTATACCAAACCATTATTCTTGCTAACTCTCTGCCAAAAGGCAGAGAGAAGTATTTAAAGACAGAAGACTTTACGGAAGGAACGACCCAGTTTCTGTTTGTCATCAAGACTTTATATTTTCTCTTTCTTAGTTAGGTTGTTTTTTTTTTTTAGCAAAAGGAGTAGGGCAAGGCATGGTAGCAAATTGCTTTGTATCCCAAAGACCTGGGAGTGTCTGGTCTTTAGTCCATGTAAACGGAGGTTGATGAAGCAATGACAAATGATTGAAAGAAACCTGAGGACAACACATACATAAATATATGATTAACAGCAGGCAAGACCAATTCTAAACTCATTTTTTTTAATGCAAAATATTTACACCTCTCTGGAGAATTCTTGAAAGGTTTTTTATGTCTTGTCTGCTGGTATATTCTTTTTTATTTTTCTAAGTCACCAGGCAAGCACTGTGGTTTGGAGTCCTGCTGCCGTCTGATTGAGATTGGGCCGTCCTCTCTGCTTTGATGTAACATAAGTTTCTGGGTAGCAGGTGGTCTTTCCTGCTGTTTATAGTGCAGCCTAGGGAGGTCTGTCAGATGTAACAGCTCTTCTTTATCTACATGGAATTTGGGTAAATCACAATGGAACAGATGGAAAAATAGTCACGTACTGCAGTCCCACCTCTTAGCAGCAGCTTGTAAAATTCCACAAACGCACCCGATGCTCCAAAAGAAAGAGAAAAAAATCTGATGGGTAGGTTTCTCAACTGCTGGAGGGTAATCACTTTGTTTATGCACAACTCTAAATATGAGAATTGGGAAAAGAAAACAAAACTAGCAAAGAATTTAAATGATCGCAGCTGCTCTTTACATATATTTTACAATTACATTCTAGATTTCAGTAGGTAAACATTGGAAATTTGAAAAATATCTTCTGATCTACTGTGCCAATTCAAAATAAGCAGAAATCTCTTTTCCTTTCCATTCCTTCCTTTTTTCTCTTTCACTATCTCTCTTTTTCTCTCCTTGTCTTTTTCCTTTTCTCCTTTCCTTAAAATTTGACAATCAAAATTTGACATTTTGTAAGAATACCATTCAGTGAAGCCAGATGTTTGTTAAGGTTCTCATCCACAAGAACTTCCTATTCTTTTATGAACAAGTTGCTAAACATTTATAGTAATCTCTCTCATCAGAGGTGTTAAGGAGCTTTTCATGTTTTTAAAGATACCAGTTACAGATGTGTAGTAATTGTAACACTTAACACTTACATTTTGAAAATAATGAACAAAAATTCGTTTAAGGGGAGAAAGTCTAAGTGAATAAATATTTTAGAACAAACATTCTTGATGCTAATGGGTCAGATTTTCAAAAACGAATTTTCTTTTTGCATACCAAAGCAATGGTTAGTTTAAAAAAGGTTCTTAGCGCACTGTGTACTGAATTTCTCTTGAATATCTGCCTTTTCTGTGGCTGGTAAACAGGAAAGCGTTTTCTTTTAAAAAGATAATGTGACCAGTAATGTATATTTATTACAACCCATATTTCTTTCACTCAGATTTCTTTCTATTTCTATTTCTATTTCAGGTTCTTTTGCTCTCCCATTTGCTTATGTTAAAATATGTGCAAAAAATAATTAAAAAAAAATCAGAAAACTATGCAGGTCAATTTTTCAATAGGAAAAACTTTATCTAAAATACCATGCTAAAACCCATGAAAATATTAACTAATTAATTCTATCTGTGATTCTGCCTATTCTACCTATTCTACCTTTGGGAAAGATGGTTCAGTCGTGTAGAAATCTGACTATCAGGAATTGCTAAGCCTCTCCTCATGATCTTGTCTTTCACCTTGGTTTTGTCTTTGAAAGGGGTAAATGACAGTTCTCCATCTCACAGGAGAGGCGCAGAAACACAGTATACCTTATGATGTGCACAGATAGTTTTATACGGAGTAATATATAAATATAATTGTGCATTAATATTTGACTGAGTTACATTCACCTTTAAGTTCATACTCGTCTATGGAGCTACAAACATTGCTTTGCCAATGTGCTTCACTCAGCATGTTTACATAGTTTTGGAGCTGAAATCAGTCTACTTTTATAAGCAGAGGCCAGAATACAACTAAAAAGGTGCTTCTATTTGTCTAAAATACTAGGCAAACCCAATTTTGCACCTGTATTCTATTGTCTTGGATGGAGATTGTATTAGGTATCCTTCCTTTCATGATGCTCCGTTATGTGGAACAGTCGTCCACGGTTACGTTATCTGCTTCTTATATCTACTTCTTTCTTTTGATTCTCAAAACAACAGGGGATTTTATTAGCTTCTTTTTTCACATTAATTACCAGGAGGAGTAAATTTCATTTTATGAATATAGTTCTCTCCCGCGATGAGTGCTAATATCTTATTTATGTCTCTAGACAGCATCATAGTATAAATAATAACATAACAATAATCGGCATTTAGTTTATAGGTGAAGCGAGGATAACAATTAATTCTGTTTTGCACATATACAGCAAACTCTTGCCATAAAATATTTTAAAACTGAAGATGCCTGTCCACTGGAAAACAAAATCCTTTGTCAGCTACTTGTAATGCAAAGTCCTTACTGGGAAGTAAAACCTTCCCTTTCGGCTTCCTCTCACCCAGTCAACTGTTTCCATTAATTAAAGGTAGCACAGAAAAAGCTCTGTGTTGTCTAAGTAAAGATGAAAAAAAAAAAAAAGAGAGAAAGAGACGGAAAAGCGGAAGTGCCTAAGCAATTTCCACTTCTTTGGAGGGTTACTTAAGTTTGCTTTTTACACTGCCTTCGTTTGCCAAGAAAAGAATAAATGAATAAAGGGGTGCTCCATCAAGCATCCTGTGTGTCAGACTATATTGTACATTTCAGAGCTATATGCCAATGAAAACATGCACTTCAAAGAAAAGCAGAATTGATCAGCAGTTGTGGACTAAACCTAACAGATCTTCACTTCTAAATGCAAAACACAGCTGCTAAGTGCTGATGCAGCTTTATATTCCACGTAATCTTTAATTAAACATTGTGTGACTTATTTAGGATTAGTGCATGAGGCTTTGGAGAGTAAATAATAACTTTCAAAGGTAGTTAATATTTTAATTTAAGACCATCAGTCTGTGCCATCATGGCCTGCAATAATTATTTTTCTTCCCCTGCAGAGCCCAGTTTATGCAAGATTACCAGGATGTTTTTACAGGAGGCAGTACCATCCAACAGTTCGGAAAAACTCTGCTAACAGGGTGCTTGAATCACTGTGAAAATTTGGGAAAGTTGCTTAATTGTTTTGGCCCTGATTCAGGGAACATTTTAAGTATATTTTGAGCTTTTGACTTACATTTAAGGCCTACTGATTTTAGTGAGTTATATATTCATATTCAGATTGCTGTCTTGAGCAAGGGTGCTTCTCTATACAGTATTTCCATCTTTTAAATGGTTATGATTATTTTATTCTATCAAGCCATTGTGAAATATAATTACTATTTATAATATGCTTTGACATGACAGGGCAAATTTTAAAGTACAATTTTATTCTGCAATTCAAAAGCTAACCGATAATTTTACAGGGAAAAGAACTTGACTATTGTATGTTCACTTTGCAAAAGTGAATTTTGTGATTTGCATAAATATTTTCATTTTGCTGGGTGCAGGCACACTCTGTGACAAGTTCTCAAAATTCTCAAAAAGTCCATGTACTTGAATGTGGCCTGCTCTACTGCACTGAAAATGGGGCAGCTTCTTGTTAAGTGATTAGGCAAATACCCACCTCTGTGCATCAAAAATCAACATTTTTGACCTTTTGACATTTTTTAGATATCTTGCACAGCCAGAACAGAAAGCAGATCCTGTGCTTGATTGAGTGATGAAAGACTTTGTGAGTAAGATGGATAGAGAGGGTTTTAAAGGGAGAGCAAACAGATGTATGTGTCTTATGCCTCGTAGTCTCTTGTACATAACCTCTTAAATATATTCCACCTCCGAACCTCATTGTGAATGTCTGCCTTTGGGAAAATAAAAAAGTCAATTAGAACAGCAGCTAGAGCTGAAGTAAACAACCATTAGGCATGTACTGCTACTGTCTGTGCGTCGAACTTGAAAATACTGTTGTGTCTGCACCTCAGCATTTCAGCGTGATGTCTAATGACTTATTTTCCCAATTTCAGAACCTCTAAAATATTGCTAAAAGCTGAAATGTTTCTTTTGCTTGAACTGCTAATTAGTTTTGTGTATATGGGATTTTTGAAGTACCGGCTGTTTAAATCATGTCTCAGATTAGATCTGCCTGGAGGTGCTCTACACTCAAAAATAAATAAATAAAAGCAGCATCCTAACAAATACAAAGTTTGAAACTTACATCCATGCTGATCTTATTGGATAAAGTTAATATACAAAACTTTTACCCAACAACTGTTGATTTCCCCACTCCTCTTGTTTTAAATATACTTCCTTTGATTAAATCACTTATCCAGCCTCCAAAGGAATCATAGTTCTGGCCAAGAAATAATGAAAACAACAGGCAGTGCCAGAGCTCCCCATCTCCCTGACTGTTTTGCTGACAGAGGAGGGTTTGTACAAGTCTTGCACAGCTTCTGTCACCTGATATCTGAATTCATTGCCTAAACAAGTGAGGAAAAAAATACCACTTAATGATAAAACTTGCATTTTCATCTTCCTTAGATTTTGTAGACATTGTCTTATTAGGAATTAAATCTGTCAGAAATACAAAGTCCATGCAAAGAAATTTTTATTGGCTCTGTGTTACGTTACGGTACTTTTATTAGATGGTGACATTCCTGAGACAGCACCTGCTGCGTGGATTTGGGCTGTTAGCCAGAAAAGAAATAAAAAAGAAATGTGTGGTTCAAATCTCAGTGGCAATGGGCTTGCATTACTGTAACAAATACCCACATGCCTGAACAGTTGGAAAGTTAGAGTGAATCATAGTTATAAGCATTGGGGCTAAATATATGTATAAGTGGCATTGTTATCACCATAGCTTTCAGAGCAACAAAGATATAAAATGTCTCTTCTACATCTGTTCTCCTATCCCCTGCGAAAGTAACTATTGAATGATATTTTTCTACTCGATATGGATGGAAACAGAAGACTCTTTCTTTCCATCATCTGTGAATTTGTTAGCTCTCTCTGGCATATGCTACTGCCAAAGCAACAGAATCTGTAATGAGAAAAAAAATCAAATTTTGCTTTTCCTTATATTCCTGTAAATCTGGAGTAGCTCTAGATTTACTGCTTTATGAATGTAGCTGAAGGCAGAATTATATCTAGAAATATTTGTGGGTTTCCCGGGCTTCTCAAAGAATAACTGTTCTTCATGTGTTAAAATTCACTCCCCAAAGCCAAAGGAACTCAAGAATCCAAAGCAAATGTACTCTTCAGGCATGATTTAAAAGATCATTTCTAATTTGTCAGTTCTGGATTTGATATGCTGGAAGGGAGATCTGGATATACAATCAAATCTAAAAAACAAACCATAAAATAAATAACCTAAGGAAAACAAGCAGATACTAAACCAGAAGACTATAAGGCCTTTTTATTCTACAAATCTGGAAGTAGAAATTTCCTTCTGAATTCATATTGTTTAGTGATTTTTTGCACAAATATAAGACAAATGTCATAGAATTTGTTTTCATTGATCACAGATAAATTGTTTCAGAAAGAACATCAGACAGATCTTGTCTCGTAAGCAAAGAGAGAGCTTCTGCTTTGGAAACTAACATCTAGCAACAAGACTGGCGTTGAACAGGCCAGTAAGTTATGTTCTGTCAGCCTCTGGCATTCATCAGTTTCTCAGAAGAGCAATGTTTTGGCCTTTGAGACATCTGTCTGTTCAAGTTCAAGGGTGTTGATTTTATGGGATTAGGCCGGATGACCATAACCTGCTGGAAGGCAAGTGCAAGTAGTTCACCAAAGTTTTAATAGGAGACCAGACTGCTGGGGTTGGGTACAGATCAATTGTTCTCTGTTCCCTGTGTGATAGTCACACTCCTCTGCTAGGTATAGGACTAAAGCAGAAATTTCTTAGGTTGAGTAAAAGTCCTTAATTCCAGCCTACTGTTGTATTGCCGCTCCGATGTAACAGCTACCTCAACGTTTTTGGAACTTTCTAAATACCCAGAAAATACCTGCGCTGAGAATGCTCATAGTGATGGGAACTCACTTAGAGGTCCTTGGCTCTGTTCAAACTGCATGACAAAATCATGCTTCATGAAAGGTGTTAGGAGGTTGGAGGTACAATGAAGGCACGAACTTCTGTAATGATTATTAGAAAGATGTAACTTGATGTTAGTAAGCTGGAAAAGGGGACAATTTTGCAACTAGTAGAAAAGTGTATTTGCCTGGGACTCTGTTCGAAAATGTGGGCGGTATAGCAGTGTAGGAGTACGTAAAGGAAACAGTAATGAAAGGTTTTGTGATGTGCTATCTTTTTAGCCCTGCTGTTATAAAGGCATAATAATGTTAAAGCTTTCATTAACTTAAAAGTGGACTCCTTCTCTTCTTCTGATCACCTTAGTTTATACACAACCCAGCACGTGCCTCCCCTCATAAAACTATTTACATATACTGTTTCACGTATGCTGATCCATCTTTTAGTTATATGGTATGAAAAAGGATGAAAATAAGTGGAAGTAATACTCTCATTGTATTTGGCGTATTATTTAAACATCTTCCTAGTATCAGTCCAAAAGGATTGCTTCTGAAACTGGATTAGACATTGAAAATCTTAAGTTCCAAAATTTCTTCCTGAAAAGTAACGATTATGACTTGTATTCAGCTATTTTAGACAACTAAACTGTGATATTATTTATGCTTATGAGCTCCTCGTCGACATAATACAGTGGATATTAATACAACTTCATAGCTGGGAAAATACAGCTTCTTTCTGTTCCCAAAAGATGAATGATATACAAAATTAAAGGATGTTCTCTAGGTAACCTCTCATTCTATTTTTTTTCTCTTTTTATGAATGTCCATAAGTTTCAGGTTTTTGCAAGAGCAGCCTTTTTTAAAATATTGCAGGCTTTTGAGGAGGAGGAACAGGTGTCCTTTTGCATTACAAATGTTGTAAGTTTTGGGGAAAAGACTATCTCTGTGGCTGAACTGTGCCAGTTAATAGAGTGGATGTTTTTGTCTGTGACTGTAACTTTTAGGTTCTTTCAGCCATAAGAGTTATGACAACTTTCCTGAGCGAGAGCCAAGTAGCTTGCTTCACTATGTTCTTCTCACGTGGGTTACCAATGCAAAAAGCTTCCGTGAATGTCTTGGAGAAGATACATGGGCATGTTGCCAGTCAGTGATGAGCAACACTAAAACAATACGGCAGCCGCTCACTGACCTTTGTGTTCATTCATATCTGGGCCTAGCAGAGAGAAAGCTCTTCTGAGCGTGTAGGTGGCTGTGGTTTCACAAGAATCAAGAATGAAGAACTGGCCCCCCAGGTTTTCCAACTGGGTTCTGATAAGCTACCTCTGACTGATATATGCCTCAGTCTCCCCAGACTTCTAGATTAGACTTTTCTGGAAGGTTCCCAGTAGTCTCCAGGGAGTGTGGCCATGTGGATGAATCATGCAGTGTGTCGGTACTGGGCACTCCTTGTGCTCACCTAAACTTTCTGTATCTCAGGTTGCCCTACTGCAAAAGAGGGTTATTGATTAGTGGTTTTCCCTTTAATATAGGAGGATTAAGATTGTTCTTTTTTTCTCTAAATCTGTGAAAAAATGAAAGCAAAGACCTTTATATAGGACTAGGTATGATGCCTTGCTATTTATATAATCCCTGAACATTGTGACTTCCTTCCTTGGGATGACACTGCCACCGAGAGTAGTCTTAGTGGTATTTCTGTGCTCCTCTATCAAGGTGTGTGATAGTTACCTTAAGAATATGGGAGAGAACAGAAATAATCAGAAGAATTGGAGAGCTATGACAGGAGAAATTGTCCTTATCTTTGTTCATGAATTTACATCCACCTTCTAGCTCTTTCCAGGTATACCCTTAGCTTTTTCCTACTGGGGAAAAAGCTACTGGAGTGGGCTGTCCCTACTGTTACTATTCAACACACCTGTATTTTTAATAGTTTTGTGAAAAGCTCTGACAGATGCTGCATTAGATTTGCTACTAATTTTAAAATACGTAATACTGACAGAAAGCTGTGCTCAACCGCTGCAGGTATGGCCTTTGTTCTTAAAACAAAGAGTTCCCTTTTTAGATGAGTTCCCTTTTTAACCAAAGCACTTTACCCACGCCCCAGTGTTACCTGCTACATTTGAAGAGCTGAGTTTTCATATAATACTCTTTCTGTCTCCATTCTCCTGCCAGATCGAGCTGTTCTGTGTGAGCCCTATACACAGAGCTATTTGCATTGCTATAGGCCACCTAACTTGAAGCCCTTACCTTCAGTCACCGTTTTTACCTCTGTTGCAAACATTAAACAGCAAGGTGTTCACTAATTGGGCCAAAGGGACTATGTCACAGGGTACCTCATAAGCATGTGCTTCTTTACAAGGAACACACCTACTGTAAAGACAGATTTTTCTATTTGACACATTCCCAGTCTTTACGCTGTTTATTGATGTAAATTGTTAACATCAGAAGTAATGTAAATTTACATGGAGATTGGAAGGAAATGAAAGCTTAGGAACATTGCATTCATCATCTGTCTCTGCATTTTGAATGTTGTCTCTTGTCCTGGTCTTTAAAACATTGTACAGGGCAGTGTTAAGTAGGGATGTTATAGATCTCAGGATACCATTTTGCAAGTAATTTAAAATCTGCTGATTGCTTAATTGTCATTAAAAGACAGAAAGGTCATAGAGGAGGTCAGAGGCAAGGGTTGCTCTGACTGTTAGAATATGCTTTCAAGGGCAGAAGATGCAGTGCTCCTTGTAAGTGTAAGTTCACAGTGACTGCCAAACTTCACTACAGAGAGCATGAAAGCGGGGCCTTTACAGAATGCGCAGGAGGAGTAAAGGTTAACTTCCACATGTTGCCCAGAAGGAGCACTGGGACACAAAAAGAGAGCCACAGGAGAAACATATAGCAATCTTGCTGGTACAATAAGCAGATTATATAGATGTATACTCTCATAGGAATCAATTCTTTTGCAGTAGGGTCAAAATGGGCCAAACCTCATCCCAGGGCTTGAGGGCTCTGAAGTTTCTGAAACTTTGAAGGTAATCCTCCTTCAAGGAACACAATTTTAAAATTGTAATTACGCAGATGGGGGCAGGGGGAAGAGGGTGGGGAGGGGAGGGTTGTTTTTCATATCTGGAGTTTTGTGGATCTCCCTTTCTGTATAGTCTTGGTAACAACCTTATTGTCTTAATTAAGCAGCAAAGTTATACAGCATTTTTAGAAATTGCCCAGAACTTTTGCAAGCATGTGAACAAAGATCACATCAATCCTTATTCTATATGTTATCTCCTGTCCCCTTGCAATGAACCTTTTCTTCTATGAAAAGTGTTTTAATAAGCAAGATTTAAAAGAGGATTTTTTTTTTCTTAAATATACCAGGTGAGAAAATATTTCTTTTTCCCATCCCAAGATGAGGCTTACGATGGAATGCTGTATTTAAATTCAGATACTCATTTGTTCCGATGTAAGTCAGGAATAATTCAATTTATATTAATGAAAATGCAGCACTACTAATAAGGGGAAAAATGTGGACACTAAGCTGTTTATGTTACCTTATTTCTTTGTTGTTGTTGTTTTTTTCCTTAGTCTTTAAGATAACGCAGGAGGGAGCTGGGGACAACATATTCCAATACCCATTATCCTTCCCTGTTCATCTCCAGTGATCTGTCACAAATCACATTTTCCATCCTTGAAGGCATATGGTAAGTATTAGTGGTAATAGCTGCGGCATGGTAATTCTGGCCCTACACACCCTTGTTTGACACACTAGATCGTTGAATGACATTTACCTTGAAAAAAAGTGTTTTACATGTCTTTTCTTTTTTCGTTCTTGCACATGTCTAACCCTAAGTGAGCAATAAAGTTTATGTTTGGATTGTAACTGATTTTCATACTCTTCAAGGATGCAATTAGTGGTGTCTGTAAGGTAAATGGACAAAGCTGGACAAGTGTTACCAAAACAACTGATTGGATTACTTTTCTGCTAGCAGAATATCTGCAAATGGATTGTGATTTCCTCTGGTCATTGTCGTTTGTCTTTGGAATATTTTATGAATCAATAGTTATTACTCAAAAATGCCCCCTGTGCTGTTGAATTAGATTTGGGGCACATTGACTTATATGTAAAATTTCTATGCTGCGGGTAAGCACAGAGCAGGCTAAGAAATAGGCTAAGCTGTATCATATGAATTGGGCAGTAGTAAGGCAATGGAGTATATGTATATGGAGAGCTGCACATTTCAGATCTGTATTAGCTTCCCTTTCGACTCAGCCTGTGATTTCTCCCTGGCCCTGACATGTACTCCCGACCAGAAAAGGGGCATACAGTGAACAATGCTCATAGTATGCAACAGTTTCATATTTAAAGATTCAATCAGGGTTTTCTGGGTTTTTTTTTTCTTGTTATTTTTCTTCATAGGAATAAAATATCTCATCAGTTTGTATGAATAGAAAAGAAAAATCAAGAGAATTAGAATTAAATTGCTGTAGTGACTTGATATGTATGTAACGTCTGCAGCAAGTTGCTTTATGCTTAAAAGAATCTTCTCCAATAGCAAGGACTAATGGTAGTCAAAATGAGAAAATTACTCTTGGGTTATGTGACAGAAGTCTATCCCTCCAGAATTATTATAGAATTATTTCCATTAATATACTGTTTAGTGCTTTTCTCAGTCTAGTTTTAAAATACATAAGCTATGGGGGTTTTGCCCATTTGTTCTAGGAAATTACTTTGTTTTATCACTAGAAAATATTCCATAATATTGTTTAGATTGAGACCTTACACTGCTAACCTCCATACTGTTGTATCATTTTATTCTTAAAAAACCATACTATTCTATTCATTATATTTTTCTTACTGAGTTGCAAGGAGCTTTGAAAAATGAATATCTCTTTCCTTCAAAAAGCATTTATTATTTACAGTTCTCATTTGCTCATCTCAGTATTAAACCTTCCTACTAAAGGAAAAAACTGAACAAAAAAGGCCAGGCTTTTAGCCTTGCTCATGCAAATAGTATTCTCTCACACAATAAATTCTACTGACTTAAGATGTGTTTGTGATTGCAAACTGTAGGTCAGGGACAGTCTTTGGATAGAATAGTATTTAAAGCAAATCATACCTTAACTTGAATGGTACTTACACGTATTACATAAAAATTACCTTAGAATGTATATGGTACATCTGTGACAGAGCTTCTAACCATACTTATTATGCTCTGTTTCCAGCAGGTACTGCCTCTAGGGTTACAGAGTCTCACTGCTTCTGAAATTTAGTCTCAGGGAGTGGTATTCAACTGAGCACAGATAGGTGCAACTGAGCTGTCTAGTTTTGCCCCTCGTCAATGGAGAGAAAGCAATCAAATGAAACCACCTTCAGTTAAGATAACTGTTAGATTAAGAGGTAAAGTGAGATTAACACCACCTCCACACACATACAGTGTCTGAATTTGGGCAAAAATGGCATCCATTTTAAAAAATATTAGTGGATACTTCTGAAAAATTTTATCTTTACTCACTCTTTCACTTGTATGAGGATGGAGGCAGTCTCTTTTGTAAAGTCCTGTATGTCAAACTGTGATACTTTTTATTATGTAGTAAAATATTCTTCTATCAGTACAATTGAAGTAAGTGGGGACAATTCATGGAATGAAGTTACTTGAACAGGGAAATACTATGTAGTAGTATTGTATTTTGACATAGCTGCTCTGCTTTCCGGTTAATGGATACGTTTTAGACAGGGGTGTCTGTAAATAGTTTGCAATAGCTGCAGCTAAGGGGAATTTTGTGCAGGTCCAATAAATTTTTCCAGAGTTAGAGAGATCTTGGCCACATAACTCACTTAAGCTTGGATTTTCTCAGTTACAACCTCACTGCTCTCAGTAGCTTATTTTCTTTTTTCATTGGAAGGTCATTCACATCCCTTCTCCTCCCAACAAAGGCATCTTTGTACTATGAATGTTTAAATTTTAGACAGCATGTACTCCCAGGATGTAATTCTACCATGATAACTGTCTTGATATCTAAAGACTTAATTGGGTAATCGTGTAACTGTAATAAGTAAAGAACTTGTGAAAAGTGAAATGAATCATTCAAATTCATTTTTCTTGGAGAGGAAAGGATAAATTTTGCATTTCATAAGCTTAGCTTATCAGCTCCACTAATTAGACCTTGCCTTTTAATAATTCTGTATAACAGCAGAGGCAGACTGGCTAGCCAGGTACATTTTTGCTCAGTGACCCCTTGTGTGATGTCATAGCAAATAAATAGCAAAAATATCTTCCTTCCCTCCCTGTGAAAAGTAGAATATCGCATTATTGCATTACTTCCATTTTCTTTTTATTTTTCCTTTTTTTTTTTGATCTGATAGGAAAAAAATAATTAAAACTTGAGTTAATATGCCCTACATGTTAATTTGAAAGTGAGTAGGTGTAGCTTTCTATTTTCAGTCCCGTTTTCCATATCACAGGAGCCAACTTCTAAAATCCTTGCTGAGTCTGTCATTGCTCAGCAGTCCCATTTGAACCAGTCAGTTTTGCCGGAGGAGGAGTTTTTAGTTTGGTCCATGCCAGACACAAGGTATTCCAAACAGTTGCTTTGCCCAAAATTTTTATTAGCTATGATATTACCAAGGATGTTATCTGACAGTTAGTAGAACAATCTATTACCTAAGCTTACTCAGTAGGTTCATTACTATAGTTGCATTAAGCATATGATTCTTGAATGCTAAAAAGGATTTTTAAGTCTAAT
Organism: Struthio camelus; assembly: GCF_040807025.1. Lineage (NCBI taxonomy): Eukaryota > Metazoa > Chordata > Aves > Struthioniformes > Struthionidae > Struthio > Struthio camelus. The sequence continues at coordinate 62,554,289 of NC_090946.1, read as the reverse complement.
CATCTGATACATCTTTTAGGATATTCACTTTATCATTAAAATGATCAGAAGGAAAAAAATGACCTAGGACCTACTTAAAGGAGTTTCAAATACAAATTTTCTGTGATATCTGAGGGATCATTTGTTTAATCAGCATTAATTCCAAAGAGTGACTTTGTGTAATTTGCTGTGAGCACTAGATAGATGTTCCCATCTTTGAATCTTCTCATTGCTATAAATGTCAGAGATGAAAAAAATGGATGATATAACTTTCTGAAGCTCTTCTCTACTTTTTTTTTCCCTCTTTTCTTTATCTGGCTCTCTACAACCAATGTTTTTAAGCCTGACTGTCTAAATTGGGCCCCTCCAAGTAATGTTCTGATTTCAGAAATGCTGGCAGTTAGGTCACCAACTCTATATCTTCAAAGTGACAGACGAGTTTTATATTGTGGCCAAGTTAGTGCTTCTTTCCCAAAGTCACCAAAGCTTCTGTAGACATACATGAACTTGTTTGGCTAGTAGCTGTGGCAACATAGAGCACAGTGAGGCTGTGAAACCTCTCTGGGAAAATGAATACATATTCAGATGTTTAGTCAATGCTGATATCTGTGCTACCAAGCCTATAGTGCTATCTTCAGTGACTGCTGTGTAATCATGCTGTATGACAGAGTCTAGCCTTCTTGTTTTTTTTTTTTTTTTTTTTTTTTCTTTTGGAGGTTTGATTCATGTTCCTTTTGGTCTCATACCACAACAGCAATATGTTAATAAGGAAAGGGACTTCTCTTGAAGCTGTTATTAACAAGGGATAGCATTCAGGAAATATATTAACATATTTAGAAAGAAAATGACGTTTGCTGTTACAGATGTGGATTTGTTGACCCTACACAAAGGAGCTGATTTTCAAAGGCTCCTAGGGTCATATTTCCATGTTCCCATTAGCCACATTTGAGAGGAGCTTTTCAGAAGAGCTTAATACCCCGAGAAAGAACCTGTAAGAAAATCTGGTCTTAGTTATGAAATGTTGATTGGTTCTGCCTGATCCTGAAAGCAGGTGGTAGCTATATACACCTTTGTATGAGGTTAATAAAAATGGATTAGTCCTAGCAGAGCAAACCAATGGCTGTGCACTTCAATTTTAGTTTAGAAGCTATTGTTATTTTAAGATAAACTCAACTCTAGCTGCTTCAAAATCACTGAGATTAGGAAAATTGAAAATTATATCAGAGATATCAGACAAAATAATGATTTACATTATTTTAAACATATGGATTTAAACCTATGCTTTACAGAGCCACTGGGGATCCTTGCAGTTCAGGCATTCACATCCTTACTGTCCTACCGCACTTAGTGAAGACACTGGATAATGCTAGTTTCTTACACAGGAACCGAGTTTCATCGTTTCCCAAATGGATCCACAAAGCCAGTGGCAGTGTATCCTGTATATCTCATATGGCTGTAAAAACTATAATGATATATTAGGTTCTGCCAGCATGTCTTGATTTAAGGTTTGCCACCGCCCACCCCCCAAGAAAAAGAACGCCCTCGTGTTTGTCAGGTACTTGCAAATCACCCTTAACATGAAATTAATGCTAAGGTAAGAAGAGTAAAGAGCCACAGTCCAATAAATACAGAGTTACTAAATACAGAGAAGTATACCAGAATTAAATGAAACTCTACTTACATTTACCTTTACTTTACATTTTAATCTAAAAGATCTGAGCTACAGTTCACCAAAATTAGGAAAGGGTGCTAAAATGAAGCAGGAATTATGGTGCGAAGGGAAACAGCCAGGGGAAAACGTAACACTCCGCTTGCCGTGTGATTCATGCGCATGTGGCATGTAGCATGGTCATTGGCTGCTGCATGCTTCTCCTCCTCCTCCTCGCTTTCAAGTAGGGATTGAATCCTCTCCCACATGGCAATCTTCTCCCTAGTTTCTGGTGAGATCTAGATCAGGCAGACATTCTCCTGAGTGGCAGGATCCGGTACCAATATTGTCACACAAGGATCTATGAATTTGGATTATTTTCTTGGAGCCGAACAGGAATATGAAGGCTTTTATAGGAAAGCTTCTCTCTTTCCTCACTTTGCTTCTCTCCCTATGGTTTAAGTACATATTACAAACAAATTGCATAAAGACGAATCAAGTCTAGACTTAAAAAATCATTTGATCAGTTCATACTAAAATAAAAATGATCTGTGTTTGAGGGAATAATACATAGTTGTTCAGGTCATAGACTGCTTCCACAGTCTTCACAACAAATATAGCCACTTTAAAATACCTGTTTTCCTGTCACACTGTATGTATTTACCTGGTAAAACAAAAAGAAAAAAGAAAACTCCAAATTTTGGCCAAACTGAACTAACGTTAATCTGTTTTAGGCATCGGCTTATCTCACTAAGTGTTTTTTTCCCCTATTTCCAAAAATGAATCGAAACACAGATTTGAGACTCGAATTTTTTTTAGAAGTTTAATATTAAGTCTCAAATTGCTGCAATTATTTCTGCTGTTTTCCAAATACAGTAGGATTCCTATATATTAATTTGTACCTGTAAATTGTACTTTATTATGCCATATCTCTATCCACTTTTGTTTTGTTTTGTTTTGTTTTACTCTAAGATTATATTACTAGGAGAAAATGCATACTAGGAGAAATTTGATTTGGCTGAATGTTTATTGGGAAAGCCTTTTTTTGTTCCTTTTTATTCCTTTATTTTCTCCTTGGCAGTTCAGAGTTAGCTGAATGATTTCACCTGAAATGAAATTAATTTTCCAAGCCCTAGCTGACCTTTCCTTTTATCAGATGCAGTTGAGCCGATTCTAACAACTGATGTTTCCTTACCCTGTCGTGTATTATTTAAGGCTGATTGCAGTGAAGAACAAAAGATAATACAATGGCTTAGGCTGTACCCTTATAAACTATAGCAAGAAAGAGTATAACATGTGGATGGATGGATCCACAGGTTTCAAAATCAAGCACCTAGCTTTGAAATGACTTTATCCTTTTAGTACTGTGCTTCAAGATTTAATATTGTTCAAAAAGGAATCACTGTTATTTTCAAACAACAAGAAGAGACTTTTCTGAGTAAATTGTTTGATTGATTTTTTTTTAATTACACTGCAAGCTACTTGATTTTTGTTATAAAATTTTAGGTCTTGTTACACCATTAAAATAATAGCAAAACAAAGCTATACAGTCAAAATGCATCCATGCTTGTAGGTAATACACATATAAATCAGCCAGTCTGGAGCTTTGCATTGTCATATATATGTTTTAGAAATTTACTGAAATTCTTTTGCAATTAGATTTGTTGACAAGAGATAAGAAATTTCACAATAGATGTTAGATTAAACTAGTTTACTTAAAGTTAGGCATTTGATTTTTGTCTTTGCATTGAATCAAATGCCTAATTTTGAACAAGAAGCATTCCAAAGAAATCAAAAGAACTACTCGTGTGTAATGATGCATATTAGTTAATTCTTTTCAGGATTAAGGTTCAGACTTTAATTCTGAGCTTAACCTTATTCATTTTAGTATACAAAAGACCAAATCCACCTTCTCTATTCATGTTAGTTGCCAATAAGAATTGATAAAAATATATATAAATACTTGCACAAGACTTGAGTATTTTTGAATTTCAGTGTGGTTATTTAAAGTTACATAGATTTTCTTTTTCTATATACCTGCAAAGGATCATTGCCAATTTTTAATAAAGAAAATACCAAAAAATCCTATAACCATTAAAATGACATATTTCTACTGCTTTTCTATATATTCACAATTTTTCAGAAGATTCTTACTCTTTTAAGCCCTTCTTGCAGATACAATGTGACAAACAGGTAGACAGATGTATAAATAGAATTGGCAGATAGATATCATAGTTTATTTTCCCAGTGAAAAAGTTGATTAGGTTGGGAAAGCTGGCTATTACAAACACAGGGGACAGAAGAAAACAGATGGTATGCATTCAATGCCTGGTGGCTCTCTGAGCATTAAATATTTGTCTGAACCAGTTCCCTGTAAGTAAGGAATACAGATTCCTTACTTGGAATCTTTGAATACAGATCTTTGAATATCTCCATTGAAATGAAGATCCAATGAGAGTTTGGAGAAATAATGAAGGAAGGACGAATTTTAGAGCTTATTCTGTCATTTAAAAGACTTAAGTGTTCTTTATGCATTTAGCCAGTTAACTATCATGGGAAAATCTTTGTCTAAAGTATCACATAAAGAAAATTATAAATACTTCAAAGTAAAAATAGGAAAAGATGAAACTACCAAGCAACTATGCAAAATCTCTTTCAAAATGGCTTCTTCTGCATGAAGATATTTTGTACCAGTTTTTTTTAAGAAGCCCGCCACTCCTATTGACTTGATAGCAACATAAGTGTGCAGGTCTGCTTGCTGATGGATGGCAGTGTATGCTCTTAAGTTTTATATTACTGCTATCCCAATAGCAGAATCAATGACATTATACAAACCTGGCTCACACCCATCACCTGCAGTTACAATGAGTTGCTGTTCGTTGCATACGTGGTTGTTGTTTTTAAGTCACTGAGGATTAAGAAAGAGAGAAAAATGTGCTACAGTGCAAGCCCATGAAGGAGAATGTGTGTGAGAGTCACATACACTGTATATTTATTTACTTATGATGAGCCCCAGCCACGAGCCATCAGCTTACAGTTTCTCTTACAATCACCCTCATTGGCTATTCATGAGCAGGTCATGAATAGCAGGATTATATCACTTTGTTTTTACTTCCTAAATAGGAGCTATTAAAGAGTCACTTTTCAGATTGGTATTATTAACTGTTTGTTAGACTATATTTTATGAATAGTACTTTCAGAACTGGAATACAGCATACAGAATTGTAAATGGTTTGAGAAATAATATGAACATCAAATTATTTGTAAGACAGGAAATAATTGGTATACATTGGCAAGTGCAGTTTGAATAAAAGACCAGCCTATTCTAAAGACCAGAGCAGTTTAAAATGTTGTTCAGAACAGCTCTGCATCTCTAGTATTCAAGTTGCCCATATTGCTCCTCAGGTCAGTAGATTTTAAGGCCAGAAAAGGGCATTCATAACTTAGCCTAATGACTTGCAGACTATAAGACAGTGAATTTTACCAAGTCATCCAGAATGAAAGCCATAATTTCTAAATGTTTTAAAAAGGCAGCCCAGCACATCTCCAACTTCATTGTAAGTGTTGAAACCACTTAACAGCGTAGCATAAAAAAGCTACTGCATCCATAGGTAAAATATCCAAAAGCTTCAGTACATTTTCCATTAAACCTGTGTACCATGACCTTCGGCTGAATTTGCGTAGCACTGTGGGCTGTGCTGTCTGGGGTACTTTAGGTGACTGAGGACTAGGCGCAAGTGGAAGGACTTCAAGAAGACAAGGTAACAAATCCTCCACCATTGGGAACCGGAGATGATTTATTGCCATAAGTAACAAACTGTGGGTTCTTTTGCTCTTGCTTGTTCAGGAACTGAACTTCGGAGCCTCCTTTCCAGGTATGTTTAGTCTGAGTTGTACCAGGTAAAATAAAAGGCTTCTTTGACTTTGGAAGTTGTTGAGGCCGAATGTCGACTTCTCACTTACAAAACTGGTGTCACTGAGGATAAACTTGTGCCAAAATGATTAAGCTAAAAATAATCAGATATATTTTGAAAGATCTATTTTTGATCATTAAAATCAAAATAGTCTTTCCAATTTTTGACTATATATATTTTTTTTTTAAATGTAATATGAAACGTGTAAAAGTCGCCTCAAAAAGAGAAATTTTAATCTAATTTTTTTTCTTCATCGTATAATATTACAGGAATTATTTATCGTCTTCCTTCTTTTCCATTTCAGAATAGTAAACAATTTTTAAAATTACAGGATTTCTTTTTATATGAAAGATCAGGTGTTAGCCGCACTATAATCATATCATTCATTTGTCCTTAAAACCTAAAACCTATCATTACTGGGAACAAAAGGGGTATTTGTTACATGAAACTTAAGAAAAAAGTTCAGTGCGGAGCGGCAGAGTTCTGCAGAACATTGAAGAAAGGGGTTAATATTTAATTAAACATTTTCTTTTAATTAAATAAGAAAACAACCTAAGAGTTACAATAAACATTACATCAATCAACCATTTAAAGATTACATCCACAAAGTCTCATAGAATAAATAGCATGGCTGTTAATATATCTATCCCAAAAGGCTGAAGGGCAAAATGAAACATGCTAGGATTTGACTAAAAGTATTGTTTTCCTGGCAGTTAATAGTGTTTCTGACAAGAAACCTTAGCTATTCAGCTACTCCCTCTCTTTTGTTTTGCATGGTATCATATTAAGCAATGAAAATAGTTGAGCTTCACCTGAAATTAAGAGATAGAACTCTTTTATCTTCTTTATTAATGTAAATTTGAAATGTTGATAGCAAAATCTAATCCACCTATACAGATTATTAATATGATTGAGATATACAGAACAACTGTAGGAGTAAGTTATTGTTCTAGATATGAATATGGAAGCCTTTAGTGTCTAGGAATTTAAGAGTCTGCATCTCATCATCTGCTAAGGGTCATAGGATAACTCAGGTTGGAAGAGACCTCAGGAGGTCTGTAGTCTAACCTTCTGCTCAGAGCAGTAGATATGAAGTCAGGGCTTTATCTTGAAGACTTCCAAGGATGGAAACTGCTTATGTCTCTGGGTAACTTATTTCAGTACTTCACCACCCTCCTGGTAAGAAAGTTTTCCCCTATATCCACTCTGAGCCTCTCTTGTTTCAACTTGGGCCTGTTGTGTCTCATTCTCCCACTACGTACCTCTGTCAAAATCTTGGCTTTATCTTCTTGACACCCTCTGTGCAGGTGTTAGGTAACCTTGAAGCTATCTCTTCTCCAGGCTGGAAAAGCCCCAGTCTCGCAGGGAAGTTCTCCAGCCCCAGACCATCTTGTTGGCTTCCACTGAACTTGCTTAGTTTATCACTGCCTCCTTCATAATGGGGGAAGGGCTCAAAACTGACTGCAACATTCTTGATGCGGTTCTTCTCCTCAGAACCATGACGTACATATGGGCATAAGGATAGTGTCACAGATATTCTACTCTTTGGAAATTTTATCTTTTATTTGGAAGAATCTCTATGTTTACAAAAAACATAAAATTACACTTTTGTCAGCAAACATCTTTATGCTGTTGTGGAGCGCAGGCAAAGGTACTTGAAAGTATTACAGGTATATGTGGTCAGCTGGACTGCTAGAATAGGAAAACACGACTCATGAGATAGACGCACAAACCCTCAAGAACAAGGATGGATGTTCCCTCTCCATAAGATGCTATTCTAGAAAAAAATTTGAATAACAATGCTGCCTTTTCCAACCCTGCTGGTAGCCTCAGCGAGATCGTAGACAGGATGATTGCACACCACAATCAACAGAGAAATGATATATAAACCCAGGATATATTTTTCTTAATGATATAGTTCAAAAGCTGCTGGTTTCTCTTTAAAACAGTGGGACGGGTACAGATTTCTTCTCTGAACTTTTTCTAATTCCCTGATTTTCCCATAAGGCAGCACAGTGGATATAAAAACATAGCTTTAGCTTACAGGGAGATAGTCATAGGATCTGTATACCCATTTTTCGGAACATCACAATTTTTACTGATATTTGCAATATTACAGGTACAGTGACAAATCACATCGTACTGTTTTCTAAAAAAGCAACATAAGAGGGCAAAAAAAAGCCTCTAGAATGGAGTAGGTAACTAGTGCTGTCATATCTTTTCATGGAAACTTATGATTTCATATTTGCACATTGAAAAAATTCACAAAATTTCAACATCCATTCCAGTCTCTTGAACTTATCGAAACAAAGAATACGATGTATTTTCCCTCGTACCTTTATTTCACAGATTCATATACAATTTTGCATTGTCCACATTGTGCAGAAGTTGCAGCAATGGTAGAGTAATTTAGCAATTGTTTTAAGGAGATGGAAACTGTGCCAGGGGATATTCATTCCAGGATTTGGCTGTGCAGTTTTTCGTTAGCATCTGCAGTTTGCATTTGTGAAATTGTTTAAGGACATATGATACATCTAAAAGATAAATGGTTAGCAATTTCTCCACATTCTCCCATCAGAATCACAAAAGAAAGTCTATCTATAGGAAATGTGTCTTAGTGCAATATAGTCTTTTGTGGTGAAGTTACTCCTTCCCTCCCTCATCTAATGAATAGAGTCATTGTTGAAAATATAGTGGTTAAACTTTTGTTAATCTTGGCTTTCTGTAGAGATGCAGAAACATGTTGGCTACTTAGGGAGGATCCCTTTCATGTGGCATAAAAATACAAATAGTTTTTCTGAGTTTCTGTTTGGATGCCAGGTTCAAAACAGATTACACCCATCCCCATGATTTTCTTGTGACTTTGGGCTCTCTGGGTGCATGCCTGGGAGGCTGATTGCTGAGCAAGTTTAATACGATCTCAAGGGAAGAGAAGGGGGAGATTACTTAAAAGAACTAGTGTATAAGTATAGCAAAGGGCATTTCTTCCAACTAAAAGGGCTAACTGTTGATTAGAAAAATGGATGTGAGAATTAAGGACACCTGAACCAATAAAGTCCTATATTTGCATTTCTGGAGAGGAAAGAACAAATAAAAAACTATGAGGAAAGTAAATTTTTTTGAAAGCTGTGAGAATATGAGGGAAAAAAAGCTTGTGAGTAATCCTTGACTAGTATTCTTCAGTTTCACTAACTAAAATAAAAAAAACAGAGACGTTGTGAGTAGGAATATTTTAAATGTGATCATTTTGTTTATTTTATACAATCTTTTGCTTTCTCTCTTTTCTCTTACTAGTCTCTTCCCTAAAATAAATCTACTAATCAGAACTTTGTGTTGCATTATATGAATATTATATCTTCAACAGGGTAGGATCCTTAAACACGTTCTTTTAACGTATATCAAATTTTGTAATATATTATGTGAAATATAGCCATGCCTGCATGGAACCTGACAACTTTTTAGTAGCATTTGGCAGCTTTACACAGTGGTTGAGGACAAGAAAGGCTCAGTCATGCTGAGCATCTCCCAAATGGTTCTGAGGACCTTCAGTTACAGCCAATGTGATATGCAGTCCATTTTTTCAGGTTTGAGAAGTTTCTCTTAAGAAATGTCATACCAACCTTGTCTTTCTTTAATGCTTCCATGTTTGATTTCCTTTGTTCTTCTCCCCCACACTTGTCCTATGCTTACAATTGGTTTTAAGTTTCTTGTGATGTGAAGAAGGCCATGTTTTCTCCAACTATTTGATAGAAATAGAGAGGAATAGGGCAGTTCTGGACAGCATATGTCAAAGGTGATTTATGTATTCTCCCAGATTAGTGGTGGTGCAGTAGCTTGGTGTCATTATTACCAAATTGTATCCATACTTTTTGCATCTCTTTTTACCACCCGTTTTCACTGAAGGGAGCTTATTTTGTAGCACAAAAGAGCTACTGATCTGATATTTCATTATGATTTTTTCTGTGCTGAAACTGAAGGGGAGAAGCTGCAGAAAAATCAGTCTCCGGATTGTTTGAATGAAAGCCTTACTTTAGAGTTATTCTTCTGTATCACTGCATGGTTAAGATACAGTAATAGTTCATTCGGAAATGTAAACCACATCCAGGCTGAAGAGTAGAAGGCCTGAGAAAAAAAGGCTTAAAGTTATTATTCACAATCAATCTTACCTGAGCATAGCTGTGTCAGTCTAAACTTACAACTCCCCTTTTCTGCAATCTGGGAGGCATTCTGACCCTGCTGTTATTACTGAGCTTGGGGACTGTGGGGCACAAATGGATATGTTTGTGGGTAGGCAGTAAAGGAGGAAGCAGCCATGATATGTGTATGCATTGGAGGGTAAATGTGTTCCACAGCTGTTGTTTTGCTCTTTAAGATATGAGTAATCCTTAGAGGCTGAGACCTAGGAAATACGGCAGCCGTGGTCTGAATGGCGTGGTGCCACCGGAGCAATTTCCTTCAAATGCTGATGCTGTTCAGTGTTAACTGATAGCACATGAATCATCAGGCCAAATTCATTTCAGATGTACAGTTCTCCTCATTCCATGCATCTGAGAACTGGTAGGGACTGGGTGAAACATCGAGAATGGTGGTATGCACTTCCCATAAAAATCTGCATGTGACCATGGCTAGATGAGGATGGATGTAAACCTTCAAAAGCAAAGACAGCCACTGGAAACTGTGTGATTGTGACTTTGGGTTGATACGGGGGGAAAAAAAAAGATTCTATTGGTGATTTATAAAGAGGAATAGTTCAGATATTGCTTACCAGGACTGTAACAAAATGATAATCCTGCTAAAAGAGTCATACGAAAATAGAATGACATGTTAGTTTTTAGCTTGAGCTCCTTCCTGCATTACATTTTGGAAGTGATCTTCATGCAGTGGCGCATTTTATATGATAATCATGACTGAAGCCAACTTGCTCTCTTTTTGCCCTGTAGTGGTGAAGTTATGTGATTACTTTCTAATCCTCTACGAGCATTTCATAAGGTCTTAATCTTATCGTAGGGGTAAAAGACTAAGGAATATATTGAGTACACTGGGTAGTTAACTGCTATTGAAGTAATTAAATAGAATAAGTGGGACCTCTTGCGGGTCCTGTTTGAAAAACTAGTGTGAATGGTCATGAAGGACCTCTGGAACTTCTGTAGTATGGACAACGAAGACAGAAATCAGAAGGCTGTGGTAAAAGGGTAAAGGGCAGCAACTCCGTGGAATCAATACTTTTATTCTGAGTCGTTCTTGTAAATATCTTCCTGTTCTTCAGGCATATAGTTTTACTAATTTAAGGAAAGTTCAACCAACTATGTATGCAGATAACTAAATTTTAGTGAAATATACCCCACATGTTAAAATGGAGTTTTGTGTATATATCCTACACAGTAAATGGGTAAGTTCTCCAGACTGTCACAGTGCTTTCAAAAGGTCTTGAAATCTTGAGGCTGCAGTAGAATGAATGTTATAACTGGGTGCTGAGCACTTATACACTATTTTACAAGCCAGCCTGAAGGACAGGAAAGCTGGATAACATCCAAGACTGCAATATGGGCACCCAAAAGAGGAAGGGAAGTATAGGAGGATGAATGAATGTATAGGGGGAATTGGAAATGTAGGAACCAAAGCCAAGTGACTTTCAGAGTATCAAGATACATAAAATAAGTTGCATGGATTTTATTCCTGTTTAGAGGGAAATTGCTACTAGGCCATGTCATTTACTGAGAACAAGCAATGGGACTCTATAGCCACCTCCCTGTGAAACAACAGTCCTGAGGCTCTGCTTATCATTAATCCTCCTCAGAAGCTGCTCAAGGACTGGATAAGGAAATTTCTGGCTGTGTTGCTATTGTAGCTAGGTTCATTTCACAGTGAGTACCATAGTGTGTACAGATTTGGGACCTTTTAAAGTATTCCACAGCAACTTGCATCTCTCCAAGCTCACATTTCCATCTACAAAGGCAAGTGAAGCAATGATACGTATCTAGCTTTCCTCCCCTACCATATGAATTTGGATTGCTGAGGTATCACAGAACACATCTGTCCTGCAGCATATATGTAGTCTCTTTCTCTTAGTCTAGTTCCTAGCAGCTTAGGCTGTTACCACCTTTCTGCTGGCTTCCCTGCAATGAAGCACTCAGAAGCAAAATCAGGAGATGTGAGATGAAGACACAGGAATTCTAAAGACTGGCAGCAGCAAGAGGAGCCTGTCTGGATGGTATGCAGTAGAAGAAAGCTCTTCAGAAGTAAGTGTTAGTGTATTTGATTCACTGTAGGCAGCGGTGCTCATGGGTGAATGATCTGGATTCTTGAGCAACAGCTCTCTATGCTCTTGGAGAGCTGGAGGTTTTCCTCCTGGTGTACCAACTGTGAATGCCTTGTGATGCCTCCCAGTATTCTCTAAAGTGTACATTTTCTGCAGATGACTTGAGAATTTGACTGAAGAAGAAAATTAGGCCTTTGTAATGGAACAGCATAGACTAAATCAGTGTATCTCAATTGCTGCTTAAGTAGAATGTACTGCAAATCATAGCTGCATCATTTTTTTCTTTACTAGACAATTTACATACTTTTGTTGGGCCTTTTTTTTTCTTTTAGTAGAAAGTCGGAAGTCTTTGATTTGCAAAATTGGCTAAATCTTCAAAAAGAAAGAGATGACAAAGGAAGGTTTCTCCTCTGCAAGTCACTGAATCGAATGCTTTATTTAGTATCTACATCACTAATACACTGTAATGAGCATTAGTGGCCTTATAAGGTGAAAATTCAATTCTCTGTCAGAGAGTAGAGTTTGTATATAACTAAATCTATCGAGCTAACTAAAATTTCCACATATTTCAGACTGTAAAAAATGATGATAATCACTAGACTAGAGTTGTGCTTTAAAAAGAACCCTGCCTAATATAAAATCCAGACTTGTTAAACAATTACAGTAATATGTAATCATATGGAATAATTAAAAGCAAGATCGCAATCTCTTGTTTCCTCTGCATAGTTTTCTTTTATGCTTTGTTTTTCAACAACCCTTCTACCAAGCAGAAATCCTTTCAGATAGATTTCTGGTTGGTGAGAATGACAGAAATTCTATTTACTAAGGTTTACTAATATAATGGCCTGTATTTTAAAATTAACTCCAATGAATACTTCTCTCTACAGCTGCTAATCCCTTCTTAAGAGATTAATGCAAACCTCATTGAAAATCTCAAGGCACGAATAGATTTGTTTCCTAAATAAATTGAAGTTAAACTCAAAGAGAAATAGCATATAATTTAAATATGAACATTTGGTAAATTGCTCATATCACATCAGCAAGTTCTATGTCTTGATATGGTTAATATGTCTTGATATATCTTGATAGGGAGTAAAATTATTTTTGTCTTCCTACATATCTCTTCTTTTATTCTTCTGTCTATCTCCCAGTCTGAAATTGTAATAAGAATCAAAATACCAGTCTCAGGCAAAATTAAAAAAAAAAAAAAAAAGGCATCAGATTTTTGAAGATACTTAGGAGACCGAGGATAAAGATATGTTGTTAGGAGCATTTTTAAAAGCATGTGAATAACTTTTTGTTGGAAGTCGGTGGGGTTCCAGGCCCAACCTGTGAAGGTGTCTTTGAAGTAGCTGGCTAATTGAAACTTTATATGCTCAAATGCTTTTGTGAAGCTGGACAATTCTTCATAGAGGAACTACAGCCAACAAAAGAATAGTGACTTTTTTTAATTCCTTGCCATTTTTTGAAGTATCTCTAGAAATTATGACATATTATGTACTGCACTAAGCTTTTTAAAAGAGCCTAATTTACTTTTTGTAAGGGGGGTAGTTTTTTTATTAAGGGACACACATACTAAGGCAGATGCAAGTTTACCAAGTTTTAGGGTGTCAGCTTACCTTTACGAAATAAACCTCCTTCTTAAGTGCAGTAGAGCAAAACTGATGTGTCCATTACAGTAATTTGTGTTTTTCTTCAGGATAAACTAAACTTCAAGGACTTCTGATAGGATCTAGTATGAAAAAGCCTCTCTGAATGTAAATTGAACAGTTGGCAGCTGAGAAAAGTTAACATAGCTTCTGCTGGCTCAGTCAAAATAATATTCCTCAAGTAGAATTTTAAATGTCTCAAAAGAACTCACTTCAAAGTTTAATTCTCACTGAAGTTGGAGAAATTATCCTCTATTTACCAGTTCAATCATAAGACTGCTTCACTATTTCAAAACCACAGGTATCCATCATTAGTTTTGAAGAGCAAATATGATTGTAGTAAGAACAGACAAAACTTTTAACACATATACTGTTTTTCCTCAAGATCTCTTGCTAAAAGTTTATTAAAAAAAAAAAAATCTGTATCTATTGACACTGGAAAATTAAGAAATTTTTTGTTTCCTTTTTATTAGTTTAGGAAGTACGTATTTTCTTCTTCCTTATATTTTTGATCTAAACTTTTCAATATCATTTTTCTCTTCCAAAAGAGCTTGCAAAAAAAGGAAAATAGAAAAATTTCAAAGTGTGAAAAAGAAAGATTCCAAATGCAAAAGGTGCAAATTTACATTAACCTTTTTAAGTAAATGGAATCTCTTTCACCTTTTCAAAACTTGAGAAATGCAAGTAATTATAACATTCCTGACGGTATCAATGTTACCATAGAATTCCACACGCAGAATTAAAGCATTTCAAATTTTTTTTCTTAATAGATTTCCAGAAATAAAAAATAATTCAAATTTAGATAATCATATAGAAAAGACCTTTATTTAAATTTTATGTTTATTTCTATTAAAAATGTATCTGAATTTTATTTATATGCCTGTTTCTTTTATTGACTTTTTCTTTGTTATCTATGTGTTTTCCTTTATGTTCTTAGTGGTATCACAATATATCAGTGAGATACTGAAGAGAATTCTAATTAGCTCAGAGCAGTTGTCCTCTAGCCTTCGCTCATGGACAGTACATTGTTCATGAAACCCTACAATGCTATCCATGACATGAAACATGGAGAACTAAGGTCAAAAACAGAGACAAGTGTGAAATCCTGTAAACTGTACTTATTCAACATTGTTTTAATGCACTTACAGCTAATTTTCCACAGCACAGTTTTTTCTCTTGATTGCCTGTGTCATACAATGGCTAAAACTATCTGCTTCTTACTTTCTTATGATATTGTACATTTTGCATTCTATGCCCTGCAAAAGATTTTATTGACAATAGAGATTAGATTTTGAGTGCTGGCCTATCCTGCCTTAGTGTGGGACTACTTTTTATGATTTTTTTTTTTTTCAGTTTTGGTTGACTGTCTGAACAGCCTATCTTTCTGTAGAAAAGCTGAATTTATATTTAATTATAAATATGTCTGTTGCTGATACTTAGATTTTCCTGGCCTAGTTTTGTCATGCAGAAATAAAACTGACCAGTGAAGACTAATTATATTTTTTTTTACTTGACTATTTAATTAATTATATTTAAAGAAATGTGCACCATGAGAAAAAAAATTAACAGCAATACTATCATAAACTATCAGAATAGCTTAAATAATGCCACGATAAGCTACATGATAAATATCTTGTTAGTTCCAGTTATGCTTGGAAGTGATGCTTTACAAAGAGTTATTTACTTCTTTAACCAAATGTTTTCAGAGTGAGACAAATCGGTGGTTCAATAGGGGAAACTGGCAAGAGGATGTTTTTTGCCAAAGGATGGTGTTTCCGCTCGCAACCTCTTCTTGTCCTAATGCACGTCTTGCTACAGAGAAAGAGATCTACTGCTCAGAAGTTAGGAGGCATAGTAATCTTAGCAAATAAAAATCTCAGCTGAAGAGAATTTAAGAAGGTTTAACTTTAACTCTGGGATCTGAGGAGCGTATAATGAGTGGCTGGTGACCTATTTCTTCTTCTTTGAAGCTTCATGAATCGTGCCCTAAATCTCAAAGTCATCTACACCATGCTTTTTAAGACAGTTTAAAAATATAGAATTGGAATGAGGGCAAGACTGTGGTGTCACACCACTCAAAAGAAAAATACTGTATTGTACAGATTTCTGGGATAATAGCAATGCCTTTTCTTGGCTTGGGAAAAAAAGGCCCACTGAACATTAACTGTTCAAATGTCAAACGGAGAGTTTTTGAAATCCCACAAGTTTCAACCCCACACTTTTATTTTATAGTCTGATGAAAAGTCATACAGAAACTGAAAAGATTTCACAATTGATTCAGAGACCTTTTAACCCCAAACATAGTTACAGCATATGAAGAGTAACCCAGTGTCCCTGGACTATCTTGCATGGGGAAACAAGCCAATGTGCTTAATAGATTGAGATGGACCTGATCAATGTTTATCATCACTTTGGGCTTGGTAGAATTCACATCAGCTAGTTAAAATCAACTGTGAAAAAACAGTGCATGTCATTATATCCAAGTAAAGTAAGGAAATAAAAGATCACCTTTCTTTTAGAACTCAGTTCTGCTGTCCATCCCTGTCCATGAAGGTGTCTAAACCCACCCTGTCCTTCAAAACATGAATGCAATGGGACGTAAGCAAGTACTTGCAGGCAAGTGTGTGGTTATTTTTGCAGCACACAGACACACTTCTTCAAATACTTTCCTGAAAGAGAACTATTCTGTAGCAGTATGTTATAAGAGCCAGATAGATGCAGTAGAATTGTAAAGGGATGAATAAAAAATTACAGCTAAATTAGATATCCCCAAAATGGTGATAAAATCAATTATAAAACAACAACAGTATTCTTTTTATCCATTTTAAGCAAATTGGTACTTTAGCACTTGAATGCAAATATGCCTTCTCCATACGCCAGGAAATGTCAAATGAGTGTAATATAATTATTCTAATATCATTCAAGTATCATTCTGTGCAATCTAAACACAATCTTATGTTTTTCATGAGATATTGTGGTAGACCTATCAAAAAAACCTTCCTGGCATTCGTACAGATTGAAATAATGCAATGCTACTGGATTATTATAACAAGTTATGTGCGTTTTATGTTTCTTTACAAGTAAAATAAAAATTTTAGTAAACAATGTAAGGTTGACAGTTCCGAATGAAGAATTGTTTCCTGTCTACCTTCAGATCACCTAGAAATAGGGTACCTGATCGATAGCACTATTTAGTCCATTCTGTGTTCTTCTGTACCAGTCCTCAGTTGTCCCAACATTATATATCTACCCTGATTTTGAGAGACCACTATTAGGATACAAGAGTGTGAAAGGAAGTTAGTTTTCTAAACATCATTGAGTTCTGTCCCTCTACTAACAATGCAGTTAATACATGTCACAGTGGTAAAAAATGCAATTTAGATAACTGGCATCTTCATCAACACATTGTATATTAAGCAGGTGCCACAGGACCAAATATTTTATATGATTGGTAGATTTCCTTATTATATAATTTGCTTATCCATAGCTGCTGTGTGATGGGGTGCTGGCTAGCTCATCTCAGTAGTTACGCATTTCTCCTTAAAAACATGACTGATCACTGTGGAGACAAGATGCACTTCTACCTCCTGGTAGAGTATTAACATCAGAAGGAAAAGAGAGATCTTAATGTTGCTTTGCTTATTGAATACTGCCGAGGGAAGTTTTTCAGTGGGAGACTCCTTAATATCTCTCTCCAAAGTTTATTTACAGTTTTATGCAGTTTGGGAAAAAAAAATTGGTCTTAGATTCTCCTATTAGATGAAGTGAAGGCTGAAAATTAAGTGTATCACCGTGCACATACTGCTCATGCTTCCACCAGTTCATGTAGATGATGAATTGAAGTCAAGATATTGATCATGTTAGAGTCCTGGGGATGAAAGGTGCTAGATAAATATAAAATATGATGATGATGATAACACCTTTGTTCATATTGAAGCAGTTAAGGACAGGCTGCTAATGCATTATGATTTCTTATTTGATGGAGGTGCCATTCTGTAAGGTTGATGGTTCAACATTAATTTTAACGGAAAGAGACATCTTACTGCTGTGCCTTACTTTTGAAAAGATTATCATTGCTGCCTATGCTCAGCACTTAAATTGGACTGAAAGAAGTGCCACATCCATCCATCATTGCCAAATAATAGATTTCCATCAGTTTATAACAAAATTGAATTGCTTGGACAGTCTGTTGAAATAAATTTAATGCTATTTGGAAAAAAAAGTATACTTGGCCTTGGCAGCAGTGTATCAGCCATGCAAAAACTGGCTGTTCCTGAAGCAGCAATTTGATGTCTTGCAAAATCCCTAAATCTAATGACAAGAGTCTTTTCCTACTATTTTTAGTTTCATTTTCTTTTCTCTTTTATATTTCCTAAAACATTATTTTTCAATGTTCTCAAACGTGTTTTTTTTTTTTTTTTTCAATCTACCTTAAAATAGGTAGGAAAAGGAAATCGCGTCCTAGCTCAATTTTACCAGCTGGGTGTTTATTCTTGCATCTGATGTTAATCATGGAAGAATACTAGACAATGAATAGCAATTTATGATCATGGGACTGGACAGATACTGTCAGGGAAGTGGAGTAGGCTATGTCTCTGACCCACTATCTTTCTCTCCATTTCTACATAGACATTTACTGGCATGAATTCAACAAATTCAGACAAACATATGCACTGAAAACCAGCTTGAAGTGGTTCCAAAAATGAAATCAAGAACTGAATTTCTATTTAATTTTAAAATAGATTGTTTCTCCATCTACGTTTAATGTCAAACAATTCCTGGATCTATTGGAAATTAAACATCCTACTTACATTTAAAGGCATTATTCCAAAGTTCTCACATCCTAACATGGTAGAGGCGTAATGTAGGGCACATCTTGTAAAGTGATCCATTCTTTGGGACCTCCAGACTAATTTTGCAAACTAAAATAATTCCACTATTCCGCTGTGTTAGCTGGGAATGACCTCAGTGCTTAGAGTTCAGATAATACAGAAAAGAGGACCCGGCTTTAAATGAAAAATACTACCAATGAATTGAATTAGTTAGCTAAAAATGTAGAGGAGGTCAAAAGCAGGGTGAAGCCTACTGCTAAACATTCAAACATTAGATTCTCCATGCAGAAAATAAATAATTCATAGCTGCATCTGTTGTTGAGAAAGGTAATCCAAAAGGCTGAAAATATCATGAAGTTATCTTTGCAATCATACTACTATGAAAGCACAAATATGAAGAGGATAATCACAAGGCATTAATATAATGATTTACAGTTAATAGCCTTCTTCTTGAGAAAAGTCCTGGAAAAACTTCCCTAACAAATGTTCAAGACTTGTTTGAAATGTCTTCTAGAAGAAGACACAAGGAATAAGTTCGCAAGGAACTTCTTATATCTTATATTATTAAATATACTACTTATATCTAATATTTCTAAAGTGCTAACTCTAAGCCTTTCAGTAGCTAAATGTGGGATATGACACAAAATGAGAAATGTGTGTCCCAGAAGAGAAAAGGGAATTTTTAAGAAATGCTTTCAAATAAAGTCTTGTTTAGATTTAAAGTTATGTAAATTATAATATCATTGCGTAGGTCTGAAAAATCTCCACGTCTAGGAGATAAATCTCAGTGAAGTAGCTAATAAAATACATTTTACTATCATAAATTTCGGTAATTTAAGGAGTAGCATCTCCTCTTGCCTACACATCAACTTGAGCAGTTAGTATTTTTTGAATGTTTCCAATAGTGTTTGCACACATCAAAATATGCTGTGGTTTATAGCTGTCAAGAGAAGTTCATGTGCAGTGGGAGATAAAACTTATATATATATTACGTCATTAAAAATAATTAATTTTGCTTTTAAATATTTATATTTGTCAAAGCTTAGTAGAAAAAGAACACTTGCTTTTTGACCAAAAGACCCCTTACAATGTATCTCCTTGTCATCCTTTCTTGAAGATTACTCTCTTCTCTCCTAAAGACCCCAAAAGAAGAAATAATCAAGTAGGACATTTTCTGATACACTCAAATTCACTTTCAAAATATATTCTTCACTGAACTGCCTATTCGATGATCTGTAGCCAAGAAAGTCTTCCAAGCATGCTTCTTCTCCTGGCAAGCTTGCTTACTTGTCTAAAATCTTTCATTAAAGACAGTGAAATTCCTGCTGATGCTGATTTGGAATAAGACTTCCCTTTCCTGTGAAAGCTGAGCATAATCTTTTGATCATCATGAAGTATCCACCAGTCATGCAAAAATAATGCTTCTGCTAAGCTGCACTCCTGCCAAAAGTCAAGTTCATGCAGAAAAGAAGAGCCATCCTCACTCATTCCAGGCAAATGAATTATTTTATTGTTGTTAAATGAAATGCTATAGCATGCAAAGTCTGTGTAGTTTAACAAATTTGAAAAACAATCTTTTTTTTTTCCAAACAGCAATTTTAGCTCTTTCCATTATTTGAATTTGAATACTTATTACACGAGTGCTTAAGTACAGAAGCTTATGCCAAGCCTATAGCTTACCTGTACCATATAATGTTGAATGTACATGGTCTAATCTACCTGCTGGTATAGGCACATCTTGACATGAACCTTCAGGGCTACTAAGGATTCCTAACATGCAACTGGATATTAATAGCCCGTTAAAAAAATGGCAAACAATATCGCAAGGGTTAAGGCATAATGTCAACAAAGAATTTAAGGAATAGTTAGGTTTGTATGAAACTTTTCCTGAAGTAAGATATGCTTGGGATGGCCATTTTTTAGGAATCTTATTTATTATATCAACACATTTGCTGTGGAGACCCACCATTGAGCGTTCTAAGGTGCCTGATACTGATAAAATTAGGAATGTGATGAAGCATGTCAGTGAAGAATATGTAGTAAATGTTTCTGTAATGGTTTTAATCTTATATCGGATCATGTAGAAACTGGATAAGAATCACTAAGTATTAAAAATATGGACATCTTAGGAAATAAATTTCAAAGTGTTTGAGTTTCTGAGATTTCTTTCCTTCTGTTTTCAAAATTCATGTACATCTTTAAATTATATATGAATACACATTATAATATATAGATTTCAATACCTCTATTTTAATCAAGCAGCTGCAAAGAGTCAGCAGTTTACTCTGTGTTTATGATTATGTAGGCTTTAATAACTGACTGCCTATGAGCTACACTATCTAAGGAGCAAATCAGACTTCACAGTAGCACATTTATAAATATACCCAAAAGTAAGCTAGTGTGCACACAAACTATAACTCATGTGTGATGGGGGACTCTGTGATAACAAACCGCTTTAAACAGCTGACTTCTTAGGAACACAGTATCACAGTAACCAGTTTGGTTTTATATAGTTTTTTTTTTTTAATATATAATTTATTTTTATATAGTTTTTATACCATTTTTTATATAGTCTGCATTATGGTAGCCATGAGCATCTTTCAGAATGTGAACTTGAGTATGTGAAGTCAAAGAGTTTGTGAGTGACCCTATAACAATGAAGTAGAACACCCTCACAGATGCTCTATGTAAGAAAAGAAAGTATTAGGAAGGAAACAGGTTTCAGTACAGTATTTCCAAGAGCTACTTAGAATCCAGTATTTCTGTCCCAGGAGGATTTTGTGATATTTTCGTTCAAAATTACCAAGAAAATAGTTGTGTTTTTTTAATATATTTATTGATAAACCTGTGAAATAGCATACAAAAATTTTAATCCGAAATCCTTTTGATATATTTAAACAACAAATAGATTTTTTTTTTTAATACTACATATTTTTGTGGAGTTTTTAGTTTTAGTCCAACTAACTTCCATGCTCTAGTTTCTCTATTTTAAATCGGAGTTTCACTTTGGACTCACTGATGGGGGTCACCCTCATCGAAGTGACAAGATCTTGACTATCCACGGAAAGAAGTACAGAGAGGAGAATTGAAACATTAGGTTTCTGAGGTGCAGTTCTCACAAGGCACTGCATTACACTGAAAGACATAGTTTAATGCTAATCATACTGGAAATAAATTATTTTATATCATTCTACAGTATAAATTTTTCTACTTCAAGACAAAATAAACAGAAACAAATAATATGTTCTTATTTCTCCAAACAGAACATTTCAATTAAAATTAAAATCTTCATGTAGAAATGTGCAATTTTATGAATTTTCCAGTAAAAATAGAAAACAATTAAAATGATGAATTTTAGCTACTACAAACAGATAAGAACAACAGTTAGTGCTCTGATACTCCCTCTAATAAGTGGAATTTGAACGAGTTAAAAGAGAAGCAATCAGCATTGTGAAACATAGTACCTCTGCCTTTTACATTTGCGGATGAAGAAAAATCTTCAAAGACTATGTGTTGTAAAATATAGAGATTGTCATAATCAGCTTTTAGTGCCATTAGAAATAGCTTTTCACAACCATTTCCTTGCAATTTGCCATTTCTGTTGTTTACCTTGTTATTTATACAACTCTTTTAAAGGGTCATGATACGTAGTGCGGGCCAGACCAGTTGCTTTGTTGCACTATGTATCATTAGTTATTAAGCTTTTACACTGTTTCATAGCAGTTACTGGTAGACCTGTTAGCCAGCACCACCAAGAAATGTCTGTCCCGCCAATTTCTCCATGACATTCTGCAATGAATAATACCGCTCTACGCGTTGTTAAATATTCTCTTGCCATCACAGGCTACCAATGCTGCATTACATTTTAGGGATATTCTGGTTGTTGCTGAAGAAGTTCTGACTTTGCACAGCTTTGTGTTGCATCAAACAATTCCTTATAACCTTTTCAAGCGCATTCCACTTGATTTACATTGGTTATCTGGGCAGAGAAGACAAGAATTAAAGATCCAGGAGGGCACTGAATACATGTCACACACTTGCATGTGAAGTCATAGGACTGGCATATAATTCAGAAAGAGCAATCTTTTTATATATAACTATTCTTCATTTACAGGGGGAAAAGATAATATTCTTCCCCTCCTCTCTTTGCCAAGCTGTAAACAAAGAATTTTTGGCCCTGCTAGAGGGATCAAATTCAACAATGTTATTTAATATAGCTAAAAACAGTCTGAGAGGCACCAGGCACACACACAAACTTTAGACAACTCTTACTCACCTGATATACTTAAAACCTCAGTGCTGTACAGGTAGCATCAGTTATGAAGCAGTTAGAGATATAAAGGCATGAAATTCATCATCCTTATTTATAGTAGCAGAAGTAAGCTATTTTTTTTTTCCTGCAGTTTCAAGTATTCTGAACTAAAGGCAAATGTAGAAGTGCATTGGAAATACAAAGAACTTTTTGCACAAAAAATGGTATATACATATATACATATGTGTGTGTGTCCATAAATATATGTATAAACATGTATGCATGCCGTGTACATAAATAAATATGTATAAACATGTATACATGACAATCAAAAACTTTTCTGATTTAGAGTCAAAATATATAAGCATAATAAAACAAAAAGACATCTATAGTGTCATATAATAAATGACATTCAAAATCTGGCGAAGACAACAGAAATTCTTTCATTTATTCCCTTGTGTATTGTTTCATTCCAAATCTAATCAATTTTCTTTTCCAAATACAAATGACTAGGGTTTCTTTTTAACTGTAACTTATTCAACTATGTTTAAAGATCTGCTATCGATCTGAGCAAGTGGAAGAATTTGGAAAAGGGACGTAGTGTAGTGGAGGAATTTCGGTATAAATGAGAAAACTTGCCCTAAAGGGTTATTTTGTAAAAGAAAAAAGTATCTTAGCTCAACCAGGATATCTTTTGTGTGAATCTGTGTGTCCCAGGCAGTGGAATGGTAAGTGCCAGAATTCATTTTAAATAAATGCTTAGCCTCCAAAGACTTAGCTATAGTACCAGGATATCTGTATAGTGTAAAATCAACCAGATGTATGACATGTATGTGCTGTTAAAATCTAAATACAATAAATATCAGCATTTATGAATAATTTACACAACTTTTTCTTTACAGAATAGACAATTTCATTCAGAATTTCGGAGTGCTGTAGTGGTATTAACTCATCTTTTCTCAGTTGCCTGGAGAGGACTGTAAGTATGCCAGACACAGCAGAGGAACACCAGGAAGATAGTAGTAGAATGCATAGTTAAATGTAAATTACAGATCATCTTTTCTAGATGCCCTGTACAGGTTGGGCCTCGCATCTTCGTTTTTGTTAATGAACATAGACTTGTGGAGACGTGAAGGCAGGTAATATTTTTTATGATCATACTTTCTTGATGAGAATAAAACTGTATAAATAGTGCCAGACTAAGAATTTCTACGACAAGCATTCCTCAATTCCAGTAAAGGATTAAAGTTTTTAAAATCCTATGGACAAACACATATGCATGCCCTCTGTCCAGTTTTTTTTTTTTTTTTTGTCTATTTTTCCTAATGATTTTAATTTTAAGCATAGACATTCTTAGGCATTTTGCTTACACTGTAAAAATAAAACAATTCTTAAAATCCTCCCCCATGCCATATGCCTAGACTTACATTTCCTTTGAGACTGACGGCCTTAGTAGATTTTACACGTATCTCTCACATTTTGAAATACAACCCCGTTTACAAAGATGACATATTCTCGTGGAAGATAAATCACAGAAGCTTATGACATGGTTTAACTCTTCTGTGTATTCCTTCCTTACAGTGGTTTGCAGGACCAAGTTTAAGGTGCCTAAAATCAGGCCATGCAGAAACCATAGTTCATTGCCTTTAAAGGGAAGCCCAGAAGCCCACTTTCTTTTACAGCACCTCAGTTTTTGCCTTCCAATAATGTGCTCTTTCAGGTATCAACTCTGCCAAAGGTGAACTGAAGCAACCCTCCTAATAAAATAGAGCAGCTTGAGATTTCATTTCAGCTCCATCCAACAGCTCCTAGCCAGATCTTTCTGTGGGAAGTACTTTAAAAAAAAAAAAAAAAGCAAACAAATGAGCATGTCATCAAAACTCAGCTTCACATCTTTTATACATGTTGCTCTAGACAGGCACTAAGTAAAGACCCAATAAGGACAGAATGATCATATTCTTAACAGCACATAAAAACCTTTCTAAAATGAGGAGAGGAGAGCATCACAACTGGGAATACATACTCAAGCAATTTCAGGGTACCATAAATGAAAAATTAAAATTATCAAAGTTTTAAAATGAGGGAACTGGAAGGGAGATCAAGTGGAAGATGTCCTGCAGTGCCACAGTGCTCTGAAAAAATACAAAAGGATTTGGGTGCTGCCCACTGGCAGCGTGCTCTGGCTGTACCTATGAAAGGACAAGAGGCTACAAATCTGTGTCTGGCCGTCAGCCAAAATTCTCCTCCTCCCAGTGCTGTGGATGGTCAGGATGTTCAAAGCTAGTGATTAGCTCCTGTTGGAGACACAATCTGAAATCAAGCGAACCTTTGTTTTACCATTTTAACAGAATGTTCATAGATGTGAATCAAATTATAATATCTCCCCAAAAAGGAAAAGCTTGACATTGTCCCTTTATTAAATGTGTCTAAGGACAGATTTATGAAAGTATTTAGATGTCAAAAGAGTAAGGTAAAATAGATATTTCAATAATAGCAAAGCAGACAGTGGTCTACTTATATTCCTGTATAAAAAAGTTTCAAATTTTTTAGCTGTAGCCCTTCACAATTACCCAGCAAATAGGAAACACCAACCATAAAAGTGTAGATTAATGTAAGTGGGTCTTTGTGATTTTAGCTCTGTCTGAAGTATTTCCAGGAATGTGAGTTTAAGAGCGGATTAGACCATAACAAACTTATTAACAATGATCTTTGCATTAACACTGCAGTGACATGGATTTCTTTAGATTAGTTGTCTACGGTCCATGTTGAACCCTGTGGCATGTTAACTGTGTCTTTCCTGGAGGGACCCTTAGTGACTTCTCTAAAGCCAAGTGGTATTTAGTGCAAGTCACGCTGGGATACAGGATGGGCTTTTTGGACAGAAAAATCATCGTTACATCTAGCTTGTTCGTGCTATAGGTAGGGGTACCCTGCTGAGTCTACTGAATCACAGCAGGTCAATCCTTTTCTCTTCAGTTAGTTTTCTTTATGACAAATCTGCCCAAAAGAAGTCTAGTTACAAGAAGTCTAGATGAAAATCAAGCAAGGTGGCTTTATCTCAGGGCTAAGAACTAGTCCTGGTCGTCTTTTATTTAATAACACAGACATAGGAAACATAGATGGAAAAGCAGTTGCTATATAAACTGATTTCACAGAATCACAGAATCGTTTAGGTTGGAAGGGACCTCTGGAGATCATCTAGTCCAACCTCCCTGCTCAAGCAGCGTCACCTAGAGCAGATTGCCCAGGATCACATCCAGACGGGTTTTGAATATCTCCAGGGAAGGAGACTCGACTACCTCTCTGGGCAACCTCTTCCAATGCTCTGTCACCCTCACAGGGAAGAAGTCTTTCCTCATGTTCAGATGGAACTGCCTGTGGTTCAGTTTGTGCCCATTGCCTCTTGTCCTGTTGCCGGGCACCACGGAGAAGAGGATGGACTCATCCTTGTGACCCCCCCCCCCCCCTTCAGATACTTGTACACGTTGATGAGATCGCCTCTCAATCTTCTCTTCTCCAGGCTGAAGAGGCCCAGCTCTTGCAGTCTTTCTTCATAGGAGAGGTGCTCCAGCCCTGTAATCATCTTGGTAGCCCTCCGCTGGACTCTCTCCAGTTGATGTCATGTCTCTCTTGGACTGGGGAGCCCAGAACTGGACACAGGACTCCAGGGGAGGCCTCCCCAGGGCTGAGGAGAGGGGCAGGATCACCTCCCTCCACCTGCTGGCAACACTCTGCCTAGTGCACCCCAGGAGACCATTGGCCTTCTTGGCCACAAGGGCACACTGCTGGCTCATGGTCAACTTGTTGTCCACCAGCACTCCCAGGTCCTTCTCTGCAGAGCTGCTTCCCAGCAGGTCAACTCCCAGCCTGTCCTGCTGCATGGGGTTCTTCCTCCCCAGGTGCAGGACCCTGCCCTTGCCTTTGTGGAACTTCATGAGGTTCCTCTCCGCCCACCTCTCCAGCCTGTCCAGGTCCCTCGGAATGGCAGCACAGTCTTCTGGTGTGTTAGCCTCTCCCCCCAGTTTAGTATCATCAGCAAACTTGCTGAGGGTGCACTCTGTCCCTTCCTCCAAGTCATTGATGAATACATTGAACAAGACTGGAGCCAGGACTGACCCCTGGGGGACACCGCTAGCTGCAGGCCTCCATCTTGACTCTGCGTCATTCACCACAACCCTCGGAGCTCGGCCATCCAGCCAGTTCTCAATCCACCTCACTGTCCACTCATCTAGCCCACACTTCCTGAGTTTACCTAGGAGGATGTGATGGGAGACAGTGTCCAAAGCCTTGCTGAAGTCCACGGAGACAACATCCACTGCTCTGCCCTCATCTACCCAGCCACTCATTCCATCAGAGAAGGCTATCAGGTTGGTCAAGCATGATTTCCCTTTGGTGAATCCATGCTGACTACTCCTGATCACCTTCTTGTCCTCCAGATGCTTAGTGAGGACCTCCAGGAGGAGCTGTTCCATCACCTTTCCAGGGATGGAGGGGAGGCTGACAGGCCTGTAGTTTC
The DNA here is from genome assembly GCF_040807025.1 of Struthio camelus. Lineage (NCBI taxonomy): Eukaryota > Metazoa > Chordata > Aves > Struthioniformes > Struthionidae > Struthio > Struthio camelus. The sequence continues at coordinate 62,527,240 of NC_090946.1, read as the reverse complement.
CTGGCTCCTCCTTCTTGCCCTTTTTGAAGACTGGTGTGACACTGGCTTTCTTCCAGTCCTCAGGCACCTCTCCTGATCTCCAGGACCTTTCCAAGATGATGGAGAGTGGCCTAGCGATAACATCCGCCAGCTCCCTCAGCACTCGTGGGTGCATCCCATCGGGGCCCATGGATTTATGGATGTCAAGTTTGGACAAAAGATCTCTAACCTGATCCTCCTCCACCAAGGGAGAGTCTTCCTTTCTCCAGACTTCCTCTCCTGTCCCCAAGGTCTGCAATTCCTCAGGACTGGCCTTAGCAGTGAAGACTGAAGCAAAGGCAGCATTCAATAACTCTGCCTTCTCTGTATCCTTTGTTACCAGGGCACCCGCCCCATTCAGCAGCGGGCCCACATTTTCCCTAGTCTTCCTTTTGCTATTGATGTATTTGAAGAAGCCCTTCTTGTTGTCCTTGACATCCCTTGCCAGATTTAATTCCAACTGGGCCTTAGCCTTCCTTGTCGCATCCCTGCACGCTCTGACAACGTCCCTGTATTCCTCCCAAGTGGCCTGTCCCCTTTTCCACATTCTGTACACTTCCTTCTTCTGCTGGAGTTTGGCCAGGAGTTCCTTGCTCATCCGTGCAGGTCTCCTGCCCGCTTTGCTCGACTTCTTCCTCAGAGGGATGCACTGATCTTGAGCCTGGAGGATGCAAATGAGATTTGCATCTCATTTGCCTATTGTTAAATTATACAGTAAAGCTGCTTATCAAAAGTCCTCTAGAAGGAGGACAGAAGGGCCTGAGAGGGAACATTGGAGCAGATGAAGCAACTAGGCCTTGCATCAGCATGTTACGGCCAGCCAGCCAGTTTCTGTACGGTCCCAGGGAAACCTGGCTTGTGAAACAGTACGAGTGCTTGACCAGCAGAAGGAAGGAGGAGAAAGGCAGCTGGAAACAAAACAGCAACTTCTTTGAGTCTCTCAGCACCCCTCTAGAGTGTCCATTTTCATAGCCTCTTTGCCTCCATTTTGGAAAGGCAGACATGCCACAGGGGTGTAGTTGTGGGGAGAATGTGAGAAAGAAGTTAGGCTGAAGAGTAGGTTCTTTAGATTATGTAGGGTCCTCTGAAATCATTAAAATGTTGTGGGGAGGGCCCTCAAAAGTACATGGCATTGGTTTGATGAGGGAAAGATCATTAAGATCACAGCTATTGTGGTTCATGAGAGAATCAGGTAACCAGTGCAAGGAGCAAAAGAAGCTGCAGAACATTGCAGTGCAGTTAGAATATATTAAATAAAAATTTTAAGAATGACCCAGCACCTCCACTATGATACAAATTCAAATAGGCACTGAAATACACTTTACCTGGAACCTCATGCAATTTCCTTCTCCTTATTTTCTTTACAAAATGAAAAGCATCTGCATAAATGGTCCAGTATGACAATTCTTTTGCTAACAAATATGGTCATATAATCATGATACCCCTTTTGAAATAATTTGCAGTTTGATTACTCCAGTTATTGAAGGGGAAAAATTATTAGCAAGACTTTATGATGAAGAACTGGAGGGACATTATTTAAACTGGATGTCAGCCAACAAAAAGGGTCCTATATTGATTGAGCAAACAAACAAGTTGAATAACTCCTCCTTTAAACCTATTAACAAAGGCATTTAAAAGATTACATCACTAGTGGGTGCAAAGAGGCAAGTTAGAGTGTCTTTCAAATGATCTTATATACAGATAAGGCTATATCAAGTAGTACCTACAAAATAACAAAAGAGTTGTTTATGGAATCATAGGATCTGATTCAATAAAAGGTCAACTTTTAGACTATCTATACATTTAGAAGTCCTGCCTAATCATTAGTACTTGTCTTAAAGAGATAGGGGAGTATTCTTTTCAGGTTTATGATCAGGACACTGGAACATTCCAAGAAGAATACTCATATGAACAGCTCCAATGTCAGCATCTCAGGAAAAATGCTGAAAAATTGGAGCATGGTCATAAAAGAGCCAAAAAGTGAGAAAAATATTCATTATGACAAAAAATTTTCTTTAGATTAGCAAAGACATAAAATGATAGCAATGACTTGATCCAACCTTCAGAACAAGCTTGCATGTCCATACAGATACAGGGAACTCAAATTTGATAATACAGTGTTTGTCAGTCTAGCTGACAAAAGCATTACAGACACAAAAAAGATGGGAATTAAAGCTATGTATATTTGAGTTAGCGCTAGTGTACACTTATTTAATCATTACAGCTATTAACCTTCTAATATTTTTTCAAGGATTGTAGTAGACTCTCAATTATTAAATGTTTTAAGTCAAGATTGGGTATTTCTGCAGAAGATACAGTATTTGCAGCAAGTAGCAGAGGAACATGGGATAATCCTGAGGCCTCCTTTTAAGCTGGAGGACAGACTAAACATTTGCCTTAAATGCTACTCCCTTCTGGCTTTTAAATCTGTGAATCATCAATCTCAGATTTTTTTTAACTGACTCAGGTCATGGTAAGAGAGAACTTGGGGGTTTAGCCTGTACCATCTGAATACTGACACAGTGTAGAAGCAATCAATAATGTTCATAGTTTACAGACTTTGCTACTGATTTTCCCAGGCTTGATTTAATAATCTCTCAGTTACCATGGATTCAGAGGACAAACATCCAGATTTTTCAATGTATAGAGTGAAACTCTGAACTCCACATGTCAATGTTTGTAATACACAGAGACAAAGTTTATGTTCTTTCAGTTAGACAAGGAGTATCAGAGTCAGATGATCTCAGAAATCTAATGTGCAGGGAGGTGGAATAGGAATCCAGAAGGGAATTTCTGTGGTTTGTTTATCTTTTCATATTATTAATAACAATCTATTATTTTTTTAAAATTCTATATGAAGTATATAAATGGCTGAAATGTCAAACTTTAGATCGCCATCTGAAGTAGCCAAAAAGTCTAGTGCTTAAACTGTGATTTCTAAAATGGTTATTTCATATGTTTGGAGCATCAGCTAAGGAGAGTATGTTTAGACTGATGTGGATAATATTTCTTATTCACACATGGATCAGGAGTGATCTACTACTAAGCCTTTTCCTTTCCCTTCAAATACCTCATAATATTTGAGTGTCTCAGTGAAAAGAAGATTTCCTGTTCTCGGGTAAGTACAGTGAAGTCTCTTACCTAGCAGAGGGAGGTCAGGATAGGGTGTAACATATTTTTGAGTAGCTAGTCATGAATGTACTTCACTGCTTTCCAGGGAATATTTCTTGAAATGCCAAAGCAGGTGTTTTAAAATGCCTCATATTTTGTGCAGTAACCCTCACTCATAAAAAATCCTGCTATGCATGTTAAAACTTAATAGCTGGAATATATCATATTAACACACCAAGAGTTATATTGAAGCAACAATGTGAGACTGAGACTCACACCTAGAAAACATCAGGGATTTTAGTGTAAGTGATTTCACTTGAGTCTTCCGTCTTTTCACACTATCTGAGTGACACAAGAGTGTGAAATCAATTTATGGTGTTGAACATTTGAAGCTTGAGACTGCTATGTAAACAAATGCAGGCAAAGAAAGTGTACGTATTACAAACTGATTGCTAACTAGAAGGAATGCAGTGGAATTAAAAATATATCCTTCTCTCAAAACTATACTTATATTTATAGCTGAATATAGACCAAATGAGTTAAAAAGTTAAGGCTGCTGGGAGCAGGAAACATCTAGCATAATTCTCCTTCTGTTCTGCATTCTTGATAGCTTCCAGTAAGCCAGAAAGAAAAGTTATCTAGAGAAAGGGGAGTTGATTATTTTATTGGCATTAGTTTGGTTCAAAGTTTAGATACTGTGGACAAAATCAATAAAAGGAACACAATCCTTAATTTTTAGGGTGGTGTATGTGTGTTGGGGAGGGGCAGAGTATTAAAGCTGCCAATAGGAACAATTACAACAAATGCAGCTGTAGTGCATTGATTCATTGAAGGGTAACCAGTGAGACATACAACTACAGGTATAGAATGTTTTCCCCAGCACTCCCTGTTTCTACCTCATCCCTCCCAACTTTTTGACTTAAGCAGAGTAAATTCCATATAATTCTGTGTACCTCTGTGCTGTCGTCCATTTGTGGGTTACTCAACAAAGAGATATTAATCCAAGCCATGGAGGTCTTAAGTAGGGATTTAATAGCCACTTACATGTATTAGAAGGGTGGCTAATAGGAATGGTCTGTTCTGAACCTGAGCAGCGGCAATGCGAAGGCATAAACTAGAATATTAAGATTCATAATAGCCAAATAAACTGCAGGCTCACTATCAGGAACCAACAGTGAAGTCTGCAGAGTTAAAAGTATCTTCCTTGGAAAAAAAGCAGAAACTTCATCCCCTGAGTAATGTTTAAAGACACTAGTCAAAGCTTCAGAGAAGGATTAGCTGAGTCCTGGCTAGTGATATGGGCAAATGAAGTCTTGGAGTTTCTCATTTCTTTCAGTCTGATTAGCGATTATTCTTTGGAGGTGACTATTCTTACGATGAATACATTTTATCTCTCAGTATCCTGAACATTTAGTTTAAAAAGGTACAAGGTAAATGAAACTGTGCAAAACGTTCAGCTCTTTTGCTAGTAATAGATTTTGCTCAACTTGTTCCTCTTCTGAATAGTCACACAGAATCACAGAATCACAGAATCGTTTAGGTTGGAAGGGACCTCTGGAGATCATCTAGTCCAACCTCCCTGCTCAAGCAGGGTCCTCTAGAGCAGATTGCCCAGGATCACATCCAGACGGGTTTTGAATATCTCCAGCGAAGGAGACTCCACCACCTCTCTGGGCAACCTGGTCCAATGCTCAGTCACCCTCACAGGGAAGAAGTTTTTTCTCAGGTTCAGATGGAACTTCCTGTGGTTCAGTTTCTGCCCGTTGCCTCTTGTCCTGTTGCTGGGCACCACGGAGAAGAGGATGGACTCATCCTTGTGACCCCCCCCCCCCCCCCTTCAGATACTTGTACACGTTGATGAGATCGCCTCTCAATCTTCTCTTCTCCAGGCTGAAGAGGCCCAGCTCTTGCAGTCTTTCTTCATAGGAGAGGTGCTCCAGCCCTGTAATCATCTTGGTAGCCCTCCGCTGGACTCTCTCCAGTTGATGTCATGTCTCTCTTGGACTGGGGAGCCCAGAACTGGACACAGGACTCCAGGGGAGGCCTCCCCAGGGCTGAGGAGAGGGGCAGGATCACCTCCCTCCACCTGCTGGCAACACTCTGCCTAGTGCACCCCAGGAGACCATTGGCCTTCTTGGCCACAAGGGCACACTGCTGGCTCATGGTCAACTTGTTGTCCACCAGCACTCCCAGGTCCTTCTCTGCAGAGCTACTTTCCAGCAGGTCAACCCCCAGCCTGTCCTGCTGCATGGGGTTATTCCTGCCTAGGTGCAGGACCCTGCACTTGCCTTTGTGGAACTTCATGAGGTTCCTCTCCGCCCACCTCTCCAGCCTGTCCAGGTCCCTCGGAATGGCAGCACAGTCTTCTGGTGTGTCAGCCACTCCCTCCAGTTTTGTATCATCAGCAAACTTGGTGTGACTGCACTCTGTCTCTTCCTCCAGGTCATTGATGAATATATTGAACAAGACTGGACCCAGGACTGACCCCTGGGGGACACCACTAGCCACAGGCCTCCAACTTGACTCTGCACCACTGACCACAACCCTCGGAGCTCGGCCATCCAGCCAGTTCTCAATCTACCTCACCGTCCACTCGTCTAGCCTGCACTTCCTGAGTTTACCTACGAGGATGTGATGGGAGACAGTGTCCAAAGCCTTGCTGAAGTCCAGGGAGACAACATCTGCTGCTCTCCCCTCATCTACCCAGCCAGTCATTCCATCAGAGAAGGCTATCAGGCTGGTCAAGCATGATTTCCCTTTGGTGAATCCATGCTAATTACTCCTGATCACCTTCTTCAGATGGAAATGTCGAAGGAAATATATCCACTTTCATTGTCACAACTACACTATCATAGTCCTTTCAAATATACTTCTGCATTGCACATTTCTGCTTAACACTCCACTGGTTATTTTCTCATTTCCCATCACTTTCAGTCATCAGCACCTAGTAGCTGGATGGCAGGTGGTCTAGAAGTACAAATACATAGATAAGTTCTTTCTCATTCCCCACATTTTTAGTGTCTCATTTCCCTTTCTGCAGTATCTTCAAATTATAAATACTTTTTAGGGTTTCATGTGTCCTGATCATGTGTCTTTCGTGATCAGAAGATAGTGTTTAGGTGTATCTTAGGTTTTCACAGAGCGCAAGGTTAGGTCTAACACCTACTCTCTCAAGCCTATTAGACACCATGCTGCCTTATTCATCAGAAGTAAAGTGTCCAGGAAGGAAAGGAATGGAAAAAGACTGAGATCCTTAAGAGGAAAGGAGGTTTGGAGACCACCTGCAGACTACAACGAGACTAGGATCCAATCTGAGGACAAGGAAAGACATGAGGAATGTGAATACTAGGAAAGGAGGATGACATTAGTAAATCTATACAATAAATCGATTTTAATGCATGTAGTACACTATATATTAGACTAGCCATTTTTTTTCCAAATTTTTTGTCCATTCTTCCTTTAAAATGAATTCAGTTAAACTCATTAACTCAGTCAGGATCTACTTCTAGGAGTGATCTATATTTCAGCACCATATGAACTTTTATAACTAAATTATTCCCCCCCCTCCCAGAAAAACTGTAAGTTTTTACTGTGGAAATGGTGACAGGCGTATCCTAACTATTGTAATGTTAGTAGCAGGGGTGTGCAAATGCAAAGACATTACTGGAATTCCCAAAGGACTTGCAATTATATAGCATATATACTCTCCTGGTGAAAACCTACCATCCGTGTTTTAATCAGGAAGCCCTGAAACATGTAAATGCTTTTGCTGCTACACCTGTAAACAGTCCAGATTCTAGGGATCAATTCTGCCAGTCATGACTTAAGTTGAGTCATCAGTGTAACGCACTGTTCAAGCTATGAAGGATAAATGGAATAAGTCCTTTACTGGGAAAGACCCAGAAACAAAAGGAATTATTCATTAAAGTCTAAAACATGTTTTTCTGTTTATTTTCATTTAATTTCACTTTCTTCATGTCAGGAGTTCCTGAAAATAAGAGGAAGGAAGAAGGAAGTTTCTTTTTCTTCTATTCTTTGTTGAAAATGAAGCCTCTAATAGTCTCAAGAGAAAGCCTATTCCTGTCAGAAAATACCAACCTAATGATGCAGAATAGAGAAGCTCAGACAATTTGTAAATGATATATATCAATATTCAAAGTTTATAATTATTATGCACAATGACCTTGACTTCTACAATGTCCAGTCATTTGAATTTGTGCGAATGGGTGCATTTTTGTAGGCTGATTGGAGAGACTTGGAAATATTTCCAGCTCACAGCAGTAGTTATAGAATTTTTTTCAAAAACTTGTATAAACATTAAAACTACAATAAAATCCAAACAACAACAAAATACTGCACTAAATGTGGTTCACATATGGGAAAATTGAGTCACATATGTTACTTCTTCTAAGTGTCAGAGGAAGTCAAACTCAGAAGCTGGGAATCCTTAGTTCTCCTGTCAGTCTTTCCTGTCTAGATCTAAGCTATAGATGAAGTCCTTGCACAGTTTAATAACATTAAAATTTTCACATTACTTTGATAGATTTTTAATGAGCTTGTATGTGTGAGGGTGAGTTGTCTGTGTGCATGACAGCAGGTTATCATAAAAACATGGAAGCTGTGTTAAAAACTTTCAAGCTAATGACACTTTTTCCTTCTGACTAGACAGTAAAGCTAGTGGATGTTCAGAGGAAAGCCCTGTGACTCATACAGACAGGTGCTCACGCTCCCCTCCCACCAGCGTCAGGATGGGAAGCCGTACCTGGGATTCCAGCCCAGTTCTGCGCTTTGTAACCTGTAGTTAGCACAGCAGATACTCTTCGTCAAGCCAGATGGAGGAATTTTTTTTGCAGTTGTCAAGGCCCTGAGGGCACCCACAGGCCTTGACTGCCTGGCAGCTGCCTCCAGGATCCCCCATGCATCCTCAGCCCCGTAGCTCCATTTCAGCTTGGGACTGCGCATCCAGTCCTGGCCCCAGTTATGTCCTGGGTGAGCCTGGGCTCAGCCCTGCTCCTGCTGCCCTGCCTTCCTGATGGGGCTTCATGGGCCTGCTCTGGGCCTGCTGTGTCAGCGGCCTCAGCTCTGATCCTGCCTGTGCTGCAGTCATCCTCGGCTCCTGGCTTATCCTGCCTTGTGTAGCAGCCCCACTCTTGCTGCACTCTGACAGCAATTTTCACTTTCTTTCCTTCTGTCCTTTTCTTTTTCTTCATATTATTATCATGGCTACTTCAGCTTGGAGCTGAACACTTAATTCTTTCTTGCTTTTAATGATGTGAAGTCTTCACACTGAAGTTTGATTGGAGGCCAAAGGGTTTGCTAATAACACTTGAAGTTTGGAGTTCAGAAGTTAAGTGTTCCTAGGCAGCCATCTGGGTTCCAGGGAGAAAGAAAATCCAATGAATCCTTCCTGCTTTTCTCCCTTCCCCTTTGCAGGTCAGCCTCCAATGTTATAATAATAGTACTAGTTACATTCAACCTAAGCTCCTTCAACTGAGGAATATAACTGACTTCATTTCTCCAGAGAGATTCAGATTTGGAGGTGATTTACTTAAAGTCATAGATCAACCAAACTGAAAATGCAGCTGTTATGCTCAATAGAGCCCATGTTTTATAACCTCCAGTTTGTGCTCAAGCTTCCAACTGCTTCCCAGTATTATATAACAGGAGTATATTCAAAATATCTAGCTTCAAACCGCCATCTTTGCTGCCCAGCTTTCATCTGTGCTCAGTGGAAAGAGGTAAGCTCTTCCTGAGGGCAGGTCTAGTTGAGCTCTTTCTTTCTTTTAGCTAAATATGAAGTGTAGACTCTGAACCCGGGCACATTAAAGGCTTAAAGGTAAAATGTTCCCCTATAAGGAATAGTCCTAGACCCACGCTATCCACTTTTTCATGTAGGACAAAAGGAAATTACCTTGGCTGGGAAATATTCCGCTTACAGAAGGGAGTGTACAGTGATCAAAGAATGACCTTGAGCCCTGCTCATTTATGCTTGTATTACACTGGGAGTAAAGGATGTTAAGGCAGAGATTTCACTGCTGTATCTCTAGCTGACATAGGGTCACCTACCATGAAAAATTAGGTAGAGCTGGGCAAAAGGAAGGGGTAAACTGAAATAGACCTTTTCACTTCTTCCTCTTTTCTGCTGGAAGATCTCAATGGTAGAACGAACAGAATTCATTCCAGATACATTTAAATGGTCAAATCCTGAACTAACTTAAGGTAATTTTGAGCTTATTTTTGCTTATCTCAAAACTGTGGTTGATTTTAGTTAATTTTTGCATGAACTAAGTGTTCACTGTAACCAAACAGGGTGCTCAGCACGTATCCCAACACTGAGAGAGATTGGATTGATTGGTGAAATGACCCTTCTATCTACCTCTGTCTGAAGTTTTGAGTCAAATGGTACAATTATTAAAGAGGAATCACACAGATTTTCTATTACTAGAAAATGTTTATCTGACACACTTGCCTTTTTGTTACCGTTCAAAAAAAATGAAGCATAGGTTTCACATATTTCTCTTTTTCTGTCCTTAAAGTCTCTTCACTTCTGTGAGTGATACAACAACAGGGGGTAAGAGGTATGGACAACTCAAAGCAGCTGCAGAAGAGTACCAGATATCTGAATCCTACATCCTCCCCTGCTAAAAATATATTCAAGGAAAATAGCAAAACAAAAATCAAGTATTCTGAAGTAAATTAATTTCCAGCTTTTGAATGTCAAAGTTGGAGGGGAGAAGGAGAAAGAAAATAGGAGAAGCGTGGCAGTAGGGTTCTGCTCATTATTTTAATGTTCAGAAGATAATGACCTTGAACATTCCTTTATAGATATAAGACCTTCTTGACATGTTGTTATAGAAAATGTTGTAGCTGAAGAGAATGTTACCTAGGGAAATTTACACATGTAAATTAGTAAAGAACATGTCATTGCTGCAATTTTTTGCCTTTGTTGATAGTTATTCAGTGTAGCACTGTTATCTATGTACAAATTAACAGAATTTTCTGTGCAGTTCTCATTTTAGGAAGATTTATTAATTTAATAACTAATCACTTTTAGTCCCATGGCATTTTTGTTATATAGAGCTCGCCAGCTCCCATAGGCTGCCAAGCCTATAATTTTAATTTTAAGGAGAATTCATATTTAAAATATCTGAATAGTAAATTAAATATTAGGCTGATATTGGCTGTTTGGGGAGGATTATATGGCTATGATATAGGATTATATAGCTGTGATATATAAAGCAGAAAATATTTCCAAAAATTTAACGTAGAAATTAGACTAATTGGAATTGGCTTGAATCTTATTTTATTACCTGTTTCATCAGTACATAAATCAATTTCCCAGTGGTGTTATGGAGCTAGGTTCTATATTACTGATCACATATGTTTATGCCTAGCATAATCCTTTGGGTTTTTAGTGTCTCATGCAAGAGTAGCAGTCCCACTGCAGGTTTACTGGGTTTAAAACCAAAACCACTATAGCTTATTTCCAAAAACATATGGTCACTCTTGGATAGAAAGTTGATCTAAGTTGGGAATTCTATCTTTCTAAGCTGTGAAGAACTGCTGGCTTAATATGCCTATATCTCCATTCCTGGAGAGAATGAACCATTCTCAGTCAGGGCTTTTCTTATGCCTGTAAAACCATCGGAGGGCGTATGAGGAATAGGTGACAAAACTGGTAACCAGCTTGTGGGGCAGGACCAAGGAGCATAGAAATGGTGACTGTGGTATGGATTTTATGGTCTAACTTACATAAATTATAAGAGGAGAAGAAAATGTTCGTTGGGCTAATTGGTTTCTGAAGGAAAGAGAAAGCAGTAGCTGGAGTGAGGTCCACAGGAGGCAGGTTTTAATAGTTGGTTCGGGAACCTACCATAATTTGAGCAACCAACTCTAACTAATTGTTCTCACCGATCATCATGGCCCCCTTTTCTGTTTGCTCATGAGCTAAATCACTGTTCTGCTATATGAATTTTGCAATTATTGAAGAATAAGGAGGTATCTCACAGTGACCTTGCATGAAGCAAATGTGTGCACACTGAAGCAATATGGGTATTCCCAAAGGATTCGTGATATTGCTGTATGCCACATGCAATTCCTCTAAAATGAACTTTCTTAGGGTGTAATTTCTTCCTGAGAACAATGAATTCAGTGTGCATGCAGGGCAGATTCAAATCATCACCCAATGAATTGCATAGAATTGCCAGCTGAATATATAGCAGTTGTTGCCACATGTGAATATATATTGCTAACCGCTTCTGTGGTCAAGGGCCTACAATTTCACAATGTTTTTGCATGAGAATACTATAGTAATGATGCAGAAAAATGTGATGAAATTAAGTTAACTCCTGCCCTCTCATTGGAAGAAAAAAGTTTTGAAAATGAGATAACTAATGTTGAACCGTTAGAGAAGAGGATTGCAGGGAAGGAGAAGACTTCCTTGCAGATCCTGTGGAACTGAAAGGCAACATTAGTTTCACATTGAAACCATTTGAGTCAATTGCATTTCCAGATTTTAGCATCCTGTGGAATTGCCTTGTCAGTGTGACAACCAGGAGAAAATGGGATAGGGAAAGGGAGGAAATTGCAAAACTGAGAGGAAATTATATCAACTTCGCTTGTCAGAACTATAACTTGTTGCACCCTGGATCAATTACCAGCATTAGCTGGGGCTGCTACTCAACAGTTTTAAGCCACATTTTTGGAGGTGAAGGAGGAGTGGGAAAACAGGAATCCACTGATTGATCTAACCTCCAAATTATCAAGCCTTTCCTTCTACCTCCTTCTTGTTCAGTGAATACTGTGTACAAAATGCAATGTTTTTTAGAAGAGGAACTGAGAGAATGCTGCCTCATGCATAGCCCTCACAGGTGGGAGATAAGTTCAACAGAACATGTCAGTTTTGAGTTTCAGACATTCTTATATCTGGCTGAGTGATCTACCAACTCGGCTACTTCTTGGAAGAAACTTCTTTCTGCCTGGGATTTTTAATTTGATCAGAGAATGTCCATCATAAACGACTTCAGAGCTGAGCTACCTGGAAGTGCCTAGTTAGAAGGAATCATCCCAGTAAATCTAAATATATCTTTATTGAAAAAGTCGTTTCCCAAATACCTTCTAAGTCTGATACTAAATAGCTTAATTTATCAAAACTTAGGTCATTTTCAGAATAATAACTATTAGAAACGTAGTTACTTAGGAAGGAATTTCATATGGTTATGTGACAGTTGAGTGAAAAGTTGTGTTATTTTTATCTAAATATGGACTTATTTGCTTAAAAAGGCAGTTAGGTCACTTTGTGAATCTAATCTTTTTAGTGGGTGCACCGACATCAATAAAACACTTACAGAAGAGTTACTCTGTGTAAGTTTTCCTAATGTCAGTAAATGTATAGCCAAATAATTTAAGTTCTTTTTTGTATTGGAAAAGTATTCTCAGGCAGAAGTGTGACATCCTCAAGTGCAGTCTTTATTTAAAAATATTTTGGAAACAATTTGGGAGATATTTTTTAATTTTGTGGATTGATTTTTTTATTTTATTTTTACTATTTTGCATGAACTGTTCTGTCAAGCAAGTCATATTTTGTGTTTTTCTCCAATTTCAGTGATGTTTCAAGCCTTTTCTGTGTATATATTTTAGTAAACACATTGGAAGCATGATATTTTCTGAAAATTTGTATGTACATCTTTCAAAACGGAATTTACTGCTGTTATACTTCCTAACCTTTTCCAATTAGTCAACATATACATTTGTGAGACTGCGTTGTAGTTATTTAAATGATGAAGAAAATGGATTCAATATTTCATGTTTGCATGTTAATGAAGATAACTTTGAATTCAGATGTACAAATAGTCCCTTTGGAAGGCTATACACTATTATTTAATAAGACAAGAAAAATAATGCTATGTGATTTATGCATCTCCTGCAGATTAGCTAGCAAAGATTGAATTTCAGATGTTTTCGTTGATAGGCGTAATGTAAATAGACTCAAAGTAGCCCAATAATCACAACTGTAAAAATGTCTATGAAATTTTCATCTGCTTGGAGATATTCTTTAATGAGAAAAGAAGCAAAGCTCCATAGATAAAAGATACTTGGCTTATTACTTATGCTATTCTACTAAAATTTTTGGCTGGGATCAAACATGTCATGAGAGATTACGTATTTTTGATATTTCTGAAATAGATGAGATCATGTTTAACTGCTGTCTAAGCCATCATTGGCTGTCATACAGGTTAGTACAAGCTGATGATGTTTTTCTTTATAATTCTGTTTATATTGTATGCTTTCCAAAGGCCTAGCAGTGGGCTTATTCTGGTTCCAGTAGAGCTATGTCAACTCAAATTAAGAACACCAATAAGATCAGATTTAGATACTCCCTTCTCAGTTGCCATCTTGTGGTTCTCCAGTGAGCAGGGCCAAAACTAATCCTGCAAAATGGTGAGAAAGTTTAAACATTTCTTCAGAAAATAGTTAATTTGTCATACTGTATTTACAGAATTTCATTGCACTTCACATAAATAGTCCCCTACAATCAGAACTAGACTTTTGACCATTACTTCTATTACAGAAAAAAAGGCAATGGTTTGGTTCTCATTCACTATCAGAGAAAGTAAATGACAGATCACAGTAGAGCACTTCTAATCTGATGAAATAATTACCCAAATAGATTGGAGAAAATTATGTGCCCACTCTTTATTTTTAAACAAGGAACAATGTTCTAGTGGCACCAGTTGTATGTGTACTTGCTGACCTGCTGTTGTGAATCTTCTTTTGAGCAGATTGTGTTGGTCGCCACCGGCGATTTCAGACACTGACTCAGGTAGGTTTTGGATCATGTAGAGAAAGAGAAGGGAAGAACAATGGCCAAATATACTGCTGTGAAGGAAGAAAGAACAATAATTAAAACTAAATACATTTTAGAAGAAAAGAGCTGGGGTCTTTCAAATATAGGGACCCATAACTGCAGGACTTGCATTTGTCTTTGTCTGAGCCTTTATCTGTATTTAGGTTCACCTTCTTTGGATTCATTCCACAGCTTTTCTTAAGTTGCTACATTCAGCAGTGATTGTCACCTTACTAGCAGGCTATCGTGGCTCAGGCCCTTTCATTAAAAAGCTAAGAGAGCCCTTCATCTTAAAATAAATGAGTAAATAAATAAAACAGACAAGGAAACTGGAAAACTATTATAAAGAAGCAAAAGCACCCTAAGAACTGATACAGCTGGACTGACTAATTGGCAAACATATTTGCAGTTTCTCTTTTCCAGCCCTAGTTTTCTGATGTTTTTTAAAATGTGTGTTGCTCTGCCGTGTTCTGTTTCAAAGGTGGCTGAATTTCTGTGGCAGTTGAAATAACATACATATATTCCGCTTGCTTCAATTATACTTAGAGTCACTGTGTAATCCTCTAATATGGTCATATACTAGATTCAATAAGAATACGTAGGTAAGTAGGTTAAAAAGGCTATGAGTATTGAACTCCTCTTTCTATTGAAGTGGTCACAGAATGTTCAAGGTTCAAGAATTTTACTTATTGGTCATGATATATGTTACTATCTTCTCCTTTTTCTGCTACACATATTTTTTTCTCATATTCTTGCAGTCACTATGGCACTTCCTAAAACTACCTATGAATAAGAAAGAGATGGGAGAAATATTGCAAGAAAATATAGCAAAAAAAAAACAAACACTGAAGCTTTAAATATTCATTAGTAGGAAGCACAACAAGCCAGTATCTGCCACTGTGCAAATACAAGACCAAGAAGTTTACTAATGAGTCTTTAAGCTCTCTTCCGAGATGGAAAAAAGAGTCACAGTAATAACAGATGAGCAGTTAAAGGATATTAAACATGACCAAAAGAGCTTAGCCATAAAAGATAAAACTAGCAGTTACTCAAGTTGCCTGAGATAATTTCTTGCATGTAATGATAGCATCCCTCCCCCAATGCCTTAGCCGTGAGAGCTGGCACATGCCGATAAGGCTGAAGACTGAGCTTTTCCCAGGTTTAGGTTTTCTCCCAGCCTCGTCCACTTCCCCCTTCTCCATCATTTGCAGCTGCTTTGAAGAACTGTGTTATCAGCTCCTCAACTGGCAGAGGAACACATGGTAGTTTGGATATTTAAATTCCTCCCAGCTCTAATCGTTTCACCCTGTCAGGAAAGGGGGCAGAAATAATAACAAAAAAGGTTTAAACTTGCAAACTGTGAGCCAGTGTCAGCTTTAACTTGTTTCATATGGCTTTTGTTGTTTTTCTTCTTCCCTCCGTTTTTTTTTTTTCCAAGATTGCTTATAGTAAAGAAGAAATAAAATCAGAGTTTGAACTATGTCCCTCTGCTTCTCTCCAGGTGTTCATCCGGCAGATATATACAGACCTGCACTTGTCTTTCCTTGCTGTCTTAAAATAATAATAATAGTAGTAGTAGTAATAGCAGTAGTAGTGGTAGTGGTAGTAGTAGTAGTAGTAGTAGTAGTAGTAGTAGTAGTGATGACATTTAACCACAGAGTGAGGCATATGATGTTGTTTTTTGATGGCTGATATCCTCCATGTGATCATCTGAAGGCTTTACTAAGTTATTTCAATTAGCACGTCAAGCATAAATTTGAAATATTGCCAAGATAGAGACAGGGAAAATGCAAAACCAAAGTTTTCTTTCTTAGGTAGGATTAGATTGAAATGATAATGAAGCTGCCAAAGTAATTTGAATGTTGCAGCCAGAAGAGGTGATGCCCTTCCTGGCTGACTGATTTTCTATTGGCGGCCTGTCATAATTTATAAAACATAATCCATAGAGGAATGTGAACAAAGGAACGTCTGGCAGGCCAATGTTGATAAGAGAGCCCAGGAAGACCTCTACTAAGTACAAATAATGTCATGGGGTCGTTCGACACCACTGGTTTTTGGATCTTCTCTCTCAAATTCCTTCATAACTTAACCCCGTCTGATCTATTTGGGGAGGAAGGCAGCTAGAAAGGCTGGACTAGCAGCAATGATAGTTTGCGATTTCTTATTTTTATTTATTTCAGGGAAAGTTACATCTTCTCTGCAACCACAGAGCAGCTGCAATTACCTTTCTGCAAAAACAGGAATGTATGTAAGGGTCTGTTTTACATATATATATATATATATATTTTGTTTCTCACAGGTCCATTTTCACTGGTTTGTTTTGGGTATTTTGTTGCCTTGGGAGGAAGTGGCTGATGTAGAGTGGGGTGGTCTCTCCTTTTCCTTTTCAGGTTCACATATGATAGAACTTAAAATAATTACTGTGACATAAGACCTTTCTTCAGAAATGTTTGGTCCCATTAAGGACTCATGTGTTTTTTAAATAGGTAGTGAAAATATTATAGTAAAAAAACCAAAAATAAGTCCTCGCTTAAATCCACTATAAATTTTCCTCAATGTTAGAGAAATTTCTGTGGTGTCAACTGAAATTAGTGAGGCTGAAACTCAATTTCCCTTGTGTTCAGCTACAGTATCACCAACCTGGCCAGCTCTGCTCACACATCTTATTGTTATCTGACTCATATTTTGAATCTATATATATACTTGTTGTTTTTTATCTGGTTGGAAGAGAAGTACATTGCTTTTTAGATAACAATAATAATATGACTGATGAATTCCTTTTGGGGAGAATTTAACTTGTGGGAGGAAGTGAGAGGAGGTGTTTGTTTTTACCTTTTGCTTCTGTTAATTTTATGTGTTCCGGGATTTCTTCTCTGCAAGGGGAAGACAACATATTGATAAAAGCTGTAAAACTTGTGTTCATGGGATATTTTCCATGATCTTAGACTTCTATCTGATTGTGCATTTATGTTCAAATTCATATCATTTAAAGCAGCCAAATATTTAAAGATGATATCATTTACAACAGGTCGTAGGGTCAGGACTATATTAAACCCATAACTTACAGAAAGTGTCAGGTACCCGCCCAGCAAAAATTCTTGAGCCAAAATACCAGGGCCTTTTACTTTTGAGAATCCAACCTTATCTTTTTTGCATTTATATAAATTAAGATTTCTAGTGACCTTTAAAAATATGGCGTTAAATGATTCTCTGTTTGGATACACAAATGTTAGTAATGAATGTATATATATTATATACATATCAGAAAGGCTGTCATCTAGCACCTGCTAAATTTAAAATATGTCTATGTTTTTCTCTGATACTAACAGACTGTGGTGTCCTAGACAAATTACTTCATTTTTTGTTCCTTGATTCCACAGTAAACCTTTGTCTATGATCTCTAATTAGAGAGGCTTTTAGGGGCCAAGAATGGCCAATTACTTTCCTTTTGTACAGGATCTAGCGAAATAGAAGCCATAGCAAAAAATTAAACTAAGAATGGATATACTTTTCAAAAGTATCTCAGTACTAAGTATCAGTACATTTCAGCTGTGCTTAGGCTACAGTATTCTTTTATCTTGGATGATTCTCAAAAGTGTAAAAGAAACCTATTTTTGCTCTGTCAGTTTTACTCTGCAGCATGTTTTACATAGAGGTGTATGGCTAGATCTTTTTTTTACTGTCTTTTGAACCCTACTAGACAATGGAGAAGTAGCTGTGTACTGATTGTACTGAGGCATTGTGAGAAGGGTTGAAACATTTTCTTAACTATTTGATTTTTATATGTTTCTTTCTGGTTATTTGATAACTGCTAAGGCAGGGGCTTGACATCTGGAGGCTGAAAGAGTCAGGTAAAAAAACAAGAATAGTTAAAAAAAAAGGCTCAAGTTACATAGAAGCATATGGGAAAAAATTCAGTGTAGGTCTATACAAACTTGAGCCTCCAACCACTAACTGGTTATATGCTGGATATACTGAATATATACTGGATATCTTCTAAGTTTTGGAGGAATTCTAGGATATGTGATCATGTGGAAGTTTCTAACAGGAATCTTTCGTTTGCTGAAACCCTACTGTTAACTGTTAAAGTTAACATGAGTCTATTGTACGAAGTAAAATAAAAGCTAACCATTCTTTTGTCCATGGGGTAGAAAAACTTTCTTTCTAGCAACCTTTCTTAGAAATTCAAGCCCACAGTGATACATGAGCTAACATTAAAAACAGCAGTAACAAAATCAATCCAATAATTCACAGAAGATCTTAGTCATAAAAATATATTTGGAAGATGATTGAAGGCAAGGTCCAAACCTCATTCCATGATGAAGAGCTCAAAGGAAGGATACTGGTAGGTCAGTGAGACAGTCTTTAGCCGTTGACCAGTGAGTGTTTTGTAGAAGAGAACAGGAGAAGCTAACAAATTTTTTCACAGCTGTCTGAATTTCACAATTGAATTACATTTTTCAATGCATTTCTTGAGGCAAAGAAGGTGACAAGTGGGAAATAATGCTCTTTCTTGTAGCATTTTACAAGCTTTTGCTTGAGAAGAGCTCTAGATTCATTTCTTTCATGGCACACAGGATTTCACTCTTCAGATGAATACACATGGGAGATAAAACTGCATCCCTTGTCTTTATGTATTCTATTCATTTCAACCTCAATCAGGAGCAGAGGCTTTACTGTCTATCATCACAAGGAAATTTTTAACCTAGAAGGACTTAATGGCTTTTCCACAACTTTGTTCTGAGGACTGATACCATGAGTAGAGGTTGGTGCTACTGAAACACCAGCCCATTCGGTAGTACTGTATTTTCACGTTAATATCATCCTGCATGGTCAAGGTAAGACTTCACTAGAGATTTTTACTCAGTTATTTATCTTTTCTGTGCAGCAAGATAGTTGAGTGATGGCACTGTTTATACATATGACAAGATGGTATGTGGTTTTACTGCTGTCCTGCTAACACAGAAGTCCATTTTGTCTTGTGGTTTCTTCCACTAGTCTATGTTACTTACTGAGTGAGAGAGGATGGAGAAAATAGAAAAGTTTAATTTGATTCCAGGGGGGCAAGTTTTTAAATAAAGGAATACAAATTTCCCTTAAATTCCCAGGAAAAAGTACAAAGTTAAAGGATAGTGCACTGACCTTCAATAAGAGTGCAGCGAAAGTTGCGTTGAAGATACCAGGTTCGTACCGATTTTGCCTCCGCTGTATACTAACCTGTTTGCTCGTACACACATGTATCTGCATAGCATATGGACATATGTGTGTTGTAGATCTATATGTATATGAGCATGCATATATTTATTCTCTCTTTATTTCTTTCTGTATTAGCTCCCTGTTTTTCAGAGCAGACTGGCACTGCAGAATCCTACCATCTTAAGGATGGTAGAAATTACTACTACAAGCTATTTGCTGGATCATCTCAATATTTGAAACATTTGTGATTATAAGATGTTCTTCATGATATTTAGTATCTCTTACTCAATATTCATCCTCCAAGTCTCACTTCTATGCTGATTAAAGGTGCATGATCCAGGACACATTTCAGTTTCTGAAAAATTCTCTTCAGCTGAAGATTTTCATGTTAGGATTTTTAGTTTCTCAGTGACTACTTGATCAACTCATTATTACCTTGGTTAATTTTCTGCAAATCATGCTATTTGGTGACCCTCCTTTGTTAGATGTGCCACGTGGGATGTTTCTAGTAGCAAAAATTAAGGCAAGTCTGAATTGCAAGATCTTTTCTCTTTATCAGCTTTGATCAGCAGACCAGTTAAGATCTTTCTGTTTGTCTTAAAGCCTCAGAAAGGAACATGTGCATCTCATTTGCAATAGCATATAGTAATAAGAGAAAGCTCATTCTACAATAAAAAGCCAAAAATAGCACGCATTCAAAACTGGAACACTAAAAATTCAAATCAGTATAAGAGATTTTCTGAAACAGATAAAAGATGCACTACAGGATTTAGAATTGGATCCGTTGATTAGACACAAGGCAAACAGGATTCTGCTACTTAAGAAATGTTGACTTTTTAATCTCTCTTGCTGTCAGAATGCTGAAGAGATTGAGGAAAGCCCAGGTGTGCTTTAATTCCCAGCCTCCTCAGGGAAATGCTCTCAGTGTGTTTATTAAGCTGTGTGGGTAACAGCATTTAATAAACTATTTTCAAACATTAAGATGTTTGCTTAGCTGAGGATGAAAAGAGGAGAGACAAGTAATCCGTGCTCTAGTTTTGATGACTTTATAGAAGGAAATTAATTGTAGAGGAGGTGGGAACAGACACACTATCCTGAATTGTACCATTACCACCAATGCCAGATTGGGGTGTAGGCGGTGGGGTTACTACACTCTACCAGTCTTGAGGGAGCCACTGCAACAGCAAAGAACAAATTCCTTATCACAGGCAGTACAGAAGGGGGTTAGCTGGCTGTCTTATTGCGCCAAATATGTGCCCCATTCCCTCCCAGCCTTTGGTATCTGAGCTAGGATTTCCGACATAACACCATTCTTCTGCGATAATGGCACTAATATAGGGATTCTGTACTTGATCTGCATCTTAGTCTTATGTGTGAACTAAAGTTGCCACTGGTATAAGTTGTCACAGCTGCACTGAGGTCACTGAAGCTTCAGAAGTTGGCAGCAACAGTGAATCCGGTTCTCTATTTTTTCCCTTTGATGATTTTACTCTTAGATCATAACATCTGCTTTCTAAAGCCAATTGCATGTGGCACACTAAGCATGTTAATGTCCACATTTTGATGGAGTTCTTCATATCCAGCTGAATATGAACACATGAATATCACAGGCACATCAGGGTCAACCAAGATGTGCAGAACTGCATGCCCTAATGTTTGAATTAATGTTTCTACAAATGTCCACTTACCCAAATTTATGAGAAAGGAGTAAGAGAGGGAAGCTTATTTGAACAGCTGATGGTATTTGCTTTGCTTGGAGAAACATTTCTTCTGTTTACCCCCTAAGCTGTAAAGAAAAGTCTTCTCTACAGTTTAAAATAGTTTCAGGAAGAGAACCAGACTTTTTGTATTACCCGTTCACTGCACACATTGTATCAGGCTTTCTAATCTAAACAAGTGGCATTCCTATATCTTTCACAATTTATTTATTTATATTTTGTAAAAGCCTTCTCAAATCGGTTTCTCTGCAGGACAGCTAGTGTTTGATATGAATACGATTTGAAAGGTTGAAATAAATACTGAACAGTTTGTAAGCCCAAATTTGCCATACACATGCTGAAGTACATATTAGGTACCAAGGTCTCATACCTCAGTGTGTGCCACGGGCAAGCATTAATTCTGCTGCTGCCCTGGTCAGGACAGCTCATCATCATCAGACGTGTAAAGTTCCTTACCTGTACCTTTTCCATAAATTAAGAAACATCTTGTTTATATTCTAAAAACATCTTGTTTATATTTAAGAAGATATTACATAAAAGCAGTGGTAGTAATAAAAATAATTCACTAGTTGTCTTATAGTCACTTAAGTGTAATGCAAAAGGTTGCCGTGGCGTTTAATTAATATATAGATTAGAAACTACATATTCTTTTTGCACCTATGGTAGATGCAAAATTTTGTAGATTTCTTTCAACACCTTATTTTAGGATGAATACCTTAAGGAAGACATTCTCAGATATCCATCAAAGCCTCAGGCTACATTCCAAATGTTTGATCTTACTGGAGACTTCTAAAATGAAGATAATTCCCATTCTACAAGATAAGTACAGTCACTGACAATGAATATTCTGTCTTGGTGTCTCAAAAGTGCACTTACTTTGTATCTTCTTGATACCTGAGTATTTATGAAGAATTATACATTCATCTTTCATTTATTATTTTTACCTGTGATATATGGCTTTCTCATATTAGATGAATCTATCCCATCCCACTTTGGCTGTCTAAAAGTGAGGTATTTTATCTAAATTAATAGAATGAAATGGGCATACTCAGGTGCAGATTCCTTCTAGTTACAGTAGATAACAGTTACAGAGGACTAAATACATAATTTTTAGATAACATGTTCCTCTATTGCCTCTGGTTGTATGTTGTTCTATGTCCAGTAACCTTAAATCCAGTGGAATTAGCAGAAAAACATTCATCCAAACACATAGAAGGGTCTTCTGATGTTATACAGTAGCTGTCATACTGTACAAAGGATATATGAGGGTTAGAGGAACAGTCTCTTCAGAAAGCAATATTCAGAGTTGAATCTCAGAGCTACTAATTGTAAACCCTGGTAAGAAAGTGTAAATAGTTCTCAGTTTATCGTCAGAGTGGGTACCGTTCAGTTGACAACACACCTTTGTTTCCATTCTTGCTGAGTTATTGCATAGCATTAAGAAAGTCCCATGATTATGATGCCTCATGAAAGAACAGAAGCCCACTTTGGGCTGAGGAATGCTGGAATGTCAAATTTTTGGAAGAACTGACAGATTTGCTAGAGTGCATTAATATTTAGCAAAATAAACTAAATATTTTCATCTGGAAATGTTAAAACATTTGGACATTTTGTTTTAGCAAAAAATACTTTTTTGTGTTTTGCGTGCTTAAAGAAAATCAAAACTTTGGATAAGAATAAATATATTTTATAGGAAAAGAAACACAAGTATTGCCTGGAACTGATATTTTGCCCCCAAAGTATTCTTGCTGGTGTATTTCACTTAATAGGTTTCACTTAATTCACCTTAGGTTAATGCAGAGCCATTCACAGTGCACTCTACAAATACTTAGGTGTCAACGTAATGCAAATAGTGTAGTTCCTCCAATTTGCAACACATTTAGATATAGCTAGTCTGTGCCTTCAGACACGTTGTGGTGAGCCTAGGTTCCTAGATCCCAGGGTAATTCAAATTATTCAGGCTAGGCATGCAAATTTCCTTCCCATCCCAGCGTGGCTCAGCTAGCCAAACCACGAGATGGGAGATGTGGCAGGTTTCAGTAAGGAGATGCACCTGCCTATCATGCATTACCTGAGAAATCTCCACTCCGTCGCCAGTTGGCCTCATACTATCAGTTTTTCCCCCCTCTACTTCTAACGTATACCATGATGGACGGCGAAAGGAGAGACTGCTTCCCGGTGCTTAAGATTGTTCTTTTTCCCTTACTAATAGTTGGTCACTTATGGTTTGATTGACATTTTTGCAAGGATCATGTGGCACAACATGGTGTGTTTTTCAGAATTAATTATTTTTAACGCTTCTCAGTGAAACAGTTCATTGTTTTACAGGAAGGTGGCACTTTGCACAGCAGCACAGGTTGCAAACAATAAATAAGAAGATGTGAAAGAGTTGTTTGGAAGGGTTTTTATTGTGTATTTTCTTTTAACTTTTGTGTTTATATCATGGTAAAATGAACTTATTAGTCTTTGCTTAGTTTTATTCACTGAAATAAACCACTGAAACATTTTTCTCTGTGAGGTTACAAGGTACTAATGAAACCAGAAATAAACACTGTGCAGAAGTGAAAACAGAAAGTAAAATAAAATGCAGCTTTCCATTATCTAAAATATTGCCAGTATAACATAAATCTCAGACACCAAGTCATTAACTTCTGTGGCAGTTTTCACATAGTTCTACTTACCTGTGGGAACAGTTCACTCCTGCTATATGTAATGAGCATTCTTCACTTCCTCTTACCAATGCTCCCTGATGCTGCCCAGTGAACTGCTCCTTGCTGGCATCTGTTGGTCTACAAGTCAAAAGTCCCTTTGTGGTGGTATAATCATGTACAGAAAATGACTCTCACAGAAGCTGCATCTATCATTTGTTAATAAATCATTTCTTCCCATAGCAGGCTGTACAGAAAAGGCATTACTCCCCAGAGGAAGAGTTGGCAAAAGCATCCACTATATTAAACTGGTGTCAGTCTCCCCACCACCACAATCTCCCTGAACAACGCATTTAAGGTCACACAGCTATATCATGAAGTGCTTATGAAGCAACTGCTAGTGATAACTGCTTCATTGCTGTTTTCTTTTTTTTTTTTTTTTTGGTAATGAATGTGGAATTTTACTGCTTTGACTATATTATTGTAGTAGGTGGGTAGAGCAAATAAATAACGAAACATTCTTTGTCATGTTTCATATACCTTAAATTCATGGAAACAAACATATTTTTTCTTCTTTTTTTTTTTTTTTAACCTTTCAAAGACAAAACAACACAGGAAGCATGTTTGGTCTTCTATTGGCAAAGTTATTGGCAAAGCAGTATCATTAGCGATGATGAGAGAGTGTCCGGGTTCCTCAAGAACTCTCTGTTCTCCTGTAGCTAGGTACCACCCTGCAGCCTTGAATTTTCCAGGGAATTCATCTTGCCATGTTGTGATATTTCTGTGAATGAGATACATTCTGTATGGCTGGCACATCAATATCTCTAACCTTTGGGCAATAATTTTTTTTTTTTTGCAGATAGAAGTACTTCCCTCCCTTATGTACTCCCTTTGCCTGTTACTGTTACAGATAAATAGTATTTACTTTGACATCCTTCTTTATGAAAATTCCATCTTTTTTGAGCATCAGAAGCATTAGTTTATGTCTTACCCTCCTACCCTTTCTCTGTCTAATCACTTGACATTGATGGTAATCTCATGAGATGTAAGTGTGGACTTACTCTATAGCCCTTATGTCATTCTGTTATAAATTTGTAATGTAGCTTCTTTTGTGTTTTTACTAGATATTGATGGTTAAACCATACTTTCCAGCTATTTCAGTAAGAATGCATGCTCTTTTTAAGGCTTTTTAAAAACAACAAGGATTTTCTTGCCAAGCTTGTTTGTGTTCTGACTTTATTCTCATCCTACAGGGTTTCTTCTCCAATATTACATTTTTCTCCATAGGCATTTTGCCACTGTATTCAAATTATGTTTAATGAAAGATCCCTCCCAATCATTAAAGTATCAGCCCAAGGAGAAGTCCCTTGACTTGCCTTTATGGAGACAGTTAATGTGAATAAGCTGAATGCTCTTTCACACCTTTCACTACTCTTTCAAACACTATCATCATGTTTAGTTGAGAATTTTCTATGTGCCCATGGAATTTTATCTGGAATCAAAAAGACACCCCAAAAAAGGCTCCACTAGTCAGTTTTCCGGGTTTTGTTTATTTCAACTCTTTAGGCATCTTTATTGTTACAAGACTGTTTATCTGTGATGTTATCTACACTGATGACCATTTCACTACCATATCTTTTCACATGCTTTTTGTAGCATTTATGGAAATCACTGGCTAATAGCACCCAGTTGCTCCAGGCACAACATAGACAAGGAGAAAATCAGCTTTTCTTACTGTTTTTTTATGAATCTGCAGTTGTTTTCTAAAGTTATTTGTGCCCACTGAATCTTCTCACAAAAATTGCTCTGGACTGTACATTGATTTGGGGATGAACTCGTGCTGCTCTGTATGGATAAGGCAAAGCAATTCAGTCTGAATGTGATGACAGCTATCTACATTCAGAGACACTAGTGAACTTTTGTTCATAAATATTTATAAAGAGCTTTGAACTTCTTAGAAGATAGTACTTTTTAGAAGCACAAACTATTATTGCTATTCACGTATCATCTTGTTTCTGGTTATAACAGGATGTAACCACCTGTCATGAAATTTCCAAGGCTATGGGTGAGAGATCTAATGATGAGTAAGACAATTTCATATTTCCCACTGCACAGCTGTTCAAATCCCTGAAGATCTCACTTTTCCCCAGTCTATCTTAATTCAGTTTTCACCTGAAATTTTCCAGTCCCAAGAAAAAGATACCAGGTGGTAAATAGCTCCCCAAAGATACTTTGAGTTCTGTCATGTAATTAGAGATATTTTTAACACATGTTTTACAGCAGCACAGTGCATTATTTAACAGTGTTTATCATTTCCAATTCCGAAATCTAATTAACTTTTAAGGCCTTCTTCAGAAACTTGCCTGACTCTACCTTTCTGAGATAGCAAAATAAATTTGAAAATGAACGTAGGTGGCTTATTCATGCAGAAAAAAAAATAGATTATTAGAAGACTATAATGATTCTAACTCATGTATGTAGTGTTAAACGTATTAATAGATACATATTTTGAATGATTTTTATCCCTTCCACCTTGTTGCCAAACCATCAGAGTTTCCCATTCAGGTTTTTTAAATCTTACTTCATCTGTTGTGATCGTATAGCTGATATGAAAGACTCTGATGGATGGAAGCGTGCTAATTCTTCCTCATTTTCTTTTTCTTCTATGTTTCTGTGAAAGGACTATAAGGATTCACTGTCAAATATTAAATCTTTCAATATTCCCAAGTATGTAAGGGATTAAGCTCAAACAAACATAATCTATAACAGATAAAGTAACGATGAAAGCCAAGGTCAAGATAACTAAGGTAGCTAAAAATAGAACTTAGAATTTGGGTTTTGAATAAGTAAAACTTTTAAATCAGCTCATGAGGTGAGAATAGTGAGGCTATTCCATTGACTAGAAGTGACTTTTCCCATGGCTGAATTTAGTGTGAGATTCAATTCACTACAGTGTCAGGATGTGGATGGTAGTGAAGTGTGATGACGCTGAACATGTTATGAAGAAGTTGTCACAGTGCCAATACTGGCACTCAAGAATTATAAAAATTTTCCTAAGCTCTGTGCTTTATTATTATTATTATTATTATTATTATTATTATTATTATTATTATTATCAATTACTACTGGAACAGACCAATTCTTTTATCTGATCCTTCACATATCCAAAGCGCTGGAGTATCAAAAGAGGAGTTTTTGTCAAATGTGGAAGGACTTAGATAAGACAGAACTCTTACCTTTTGCAGATTGTTCTGCAGTTCGATATTCCTCTTAAATTCTGCTTTCCTTAGTTTCATTCCGCAACCCTGTTATAAGTCCTATAAACCAGTTCTTCTCCAGCCCTAGTGTCTGTTCTTTCCAGATGCTAATATGAACTAATAGAGATCAATAGGATACAGCAATCTGTTGCTGTGTTAGCCTAGCTATGCTTGGAGGTTCAGCCTTCTGGAGTCATTGAGTTTAGCTGCCTATTAAAGTACAACATTTATTCCTGGCAACTACTAAGCTGCATAGTACTTCACACAGACATAGAGAGAAGATTCATGCTGTTTAGAAAGGCTAAGCGGGATTTCACGATGTGAAAAATCAGAGCAGGCTCTCTACGGCTGCAAGAACAGCCTGGACTTCTTTTCATTAGTATTATGTTGCATTTTTATTAACTTTGTTAACTACAGTTACAACTTTTTTGTGACTTATATGTTTATTACTGGTCAGCTGTCACCACCAGCTAATGAATATTGAAGAATAAGCTAATTATTTGTAAATCTCAAGAACTGATTGTAATTTAACGTGGGGTAGAAAGCATTTCAGCTCTTGGATGTTTCCATTTTATTGATAGGAAACGGTATGTGACAGCTGCATGAACTAGATCTATTGTAATATTAAAATGATTAGCTGTCTAGATACCTTTTTATGTATTAATAGGTGTATGGTTGGATTTATCAAGTTCAAGACAGAAGTGAAAATTGAATTTTGAGTGTAACAGGAATGTGCAATACATTATTTCCTGAAAAAAAAGACTTTTTTTAATTGCGAACATGTTCTTAAAAATGTCCAGATGTGAAATTTTAAAAATAATTTAAACAAATGTCCTACTTAGCACTTCTATTTAGTTCTTTATATCTTTTCTTCCCTTTTACTTTTTGATGTGGTTTTGGAAGTATAGGGGGTTTCTTCTTCCCCATAATGAATGGGAAAAAAGGGAGAGGAGGTGAAAAGATAGTTATAAGTCCTGAAGAAGGATAGATGAAAAGAAAAAGGAGAACTAAAATATAAATGACAGAAAACATCGACAAGCAATATTAACAGCGGACATTTTCTAAAACAAAAATCTCTAATATTCCTGAATAATAAAAATGTCAACAATTATTTATTTTTCAGGTTTTTTTCTTCTGAAGTGCAAACCTCTCACTGTTTTCTGTGAAATCCATGACAGCTTTGAGCCTTTAAGAAGATTTAAATGTTATGCTCTATTTTGGATGCTCAGGTCTTGAAAAGCGGAGTAGAAGTTCGTTAGTGTGCATCTGCTCAATGGACCGATGCTTATGTTGTGACTAACAGAGGTGATAGAGTTGGGCAACAAGCCTTGTGTTGAGCTTCAAGCTCTGAAACAAGCCTTGTGTTGAGCTTGAAGCTCTGAGGAATTCATTCAGCTACTGTGCTACTTCTCTGGGTTAACAGAAAAAGAAGATATGTCAACAGAGAAGCTTCTTAACATGAACTAGATAAAGAACTTGAAAGTTTGAACCTGTAAGATGTTAAAATACCAAAACAATTAAGTGTATTAATAACATCTATCAGTGCAAAAAATAGAAAATTGATGATCTGATCACTGACTACCTAAGTAAGTAAACTCATGCATAATAGAATCTGCAAGGCTGAAGAGTTTAGATAATTAAATAGATCTTTTCCACTTCTACAAGGCTATGAAAGGCTAAAAGAGAACATGGTTATTTCTCAGATGGCTGAATGGCCTGGAGCCATTAAGGCTGTTCAAATTCATAATATTTTTATAACAGTGGGGAATTTGCTTCATTGAGTTCTCAACTCCATTCAAAAAGCACAGTTTAGGACCATTTCCTTCATGCATATGTCGCCTGCTGACTTCAAAGGGAGAGAAGCAAAGAAACCCAGACGTGCAGCAATCTTTACAAGTTTATTCATTTTTCTTTGCTTTCTCCTCTAGTCACAGATATTTTAATACATTGTTCTAGTTACTTTTTTGTTGTTATTGTTACCTGAAGTTCCATTTATTCATCTACTGTATCACTTAGTGAGTGTCAGTACCCACGATGTAATTTTAAGTGTACAGTCACTAAAGGCTGAAAAGAACTATATGCCTCCTATACAACGTATAAGTGTGAGTTATGAGATTTTGCTGATCTTTGGACCATTCAGAAGGAATATACAGGTCCTTCGATGGGAGATGAGGAGGAGAGAAGAGCACAACCTGAAAACACAGTGATTGCTTTATTTCCTGTTGCTTGCTGTTTATAAATTAAAGGGCTTCATAATGGGAAGGTGGCCAGCAATGACAGTGGTTCGGGTTGTTTTAGTTGAAGTAGAAAACAAACAAATAGCTCCCAAGGCACTGAACCTTCAGAGAGATTTAGGATTTCTTGTATACTTACATCCAGCAACATGTTTAGTCTGGCTTCTAAAAGGGCACTATCACAAATCTAAATTGGGCATAAGAATCTGTTTAGAATTGTAAAAACCCTAAACATTTGAATAGGTGCATGTAAACAAAATCACACAAGATACTCACTCAAGGCCAATGAAAATATAAAACGGTAAATGAGGCCGAAAAGAGATTTAATTTGGAAATCTTGTGGCCCTCTCATCTAGAGATGCTGATGAATAAGATACCCAGAGTAGTTTAATAGGAAGAATATGCCCATGCCAAGAATGTTTGTGGGAAGGGAGGTACATCGAATGATAGAGTAACAGTCTAAAGGAAGAAGCTTGGAAGATTTCAGTTTGGTTAAATTATTAATTTTTGAAAACATGCTTCTGTTTCTATTTTCAAGCCCTTCCTATATTCCTCTCTTCCTACACTTCTGACAACTAGCAGGTGTGTATGAGTTATTATTTTTATTACTATTATTATTGTTGAATTGTTTCTCTGTAGTAAGTGGCTCTGCCTGGGCCTGTTATCAGACACTGCTCTTATTACATTCACACATTTTGAGCTTTTCATCCTAAAGAAAGAAATTATTTTCAGAGCACAGAAAGTACTTAGGCAATCTATACATGTCTTCGGAGCACTGTTCAGGCAATTATTTAATTCCTCATAGCAGCACTGTACTGGAATATGATTTTCCTATTCAAGAACTTTAATCAAGGTTTAGGTTGACAACATTGCTTGCATCTATTTGAAGGGTGATTGTTTTAGAGCGCCTGTATTTATATTCTTAGTTAGGAGATAAGGATTTAGGAGGTATTCCCTGGCTCTTTGAATCCACCTCTGCCATCATAAACAGCAGAAGATTACAATTATTAAAAAGGAAAAAAAAATATTTTCATAAGCAAAAATTTGTATCTTTGAAAAATAGCAAACATAATTAATGCTAGGAGATTTCTGTTGCTTACCAATTCCTCTGAAGCAGACTAGTATTAATAGGCCATATAGACTGATATTAATAGTATGTGCTAATTTCTGATCATGGTCAGCATCTTTCTTCAGGAGGCCTCCTGGCTTATTGTCCCCATGTTCAAACCCATTGTTCATTTGGGGAGAATACAGTATGATGTCATTAACATGCTGCTGCCACAGCTGTTAAAGTATTACTTCTCTGAAAGAGCAGTGAAGACTTCTACACCAGCTGGAATAAAATAAAAACATGAAACACCAGCTTCAGTGGAATGAGAGTAGGAGTTTGAACTCTAAGTGTACAGGAAGAAAAAAGTTATGAGAATCATAATGTTTCGATGAGGCCTTTTTTTCTTTCTTTTTTTTTTTTTTTTTGGATCAAATCACCAGATTGCTCTTGTGGTCCAACCTACCAATAGATGATAGAATATTACAGAGTGAAATCAAATCGTACTAACCTAATGTTTCAGTTGACACTTAATAAAGACACTTAAGGGGTTATAAACTGGGAATATGGGCAAGATTCTGGAACAATTTTATTTGCTCCTCCAGGAACGCACAGTTTCTTGATTTAGGTAGGATGCACCTAAGGTAAGTTTCTGTTCGTTGATTTTGTTGTTCTCAGGAGCTCACCTTCTTCCTTAGCTCAGGGCTAGAGATGGAGAGGAAGGAGCTGTGGTGACTGACAGATCTTACTCTTTGCAGAAAATGGAATAAAAAAGGTCGTAATTACCGATTTGCCTTGACATATTTTAGGTGATTACCTAAGCATTGAAATGTCATTTGAAATGACAGTATTTGCTAATTTAACAGGTCTATGGTTATGAAAGGTGAGAAATTTCTGTGGAACTGGATACCAGAACCTGAAACAGAAAAGCCTCTGGCATTGCCAGCTTGCTCAATTGTTGTTTTGTCAGTGAGATTACTGTCGATTGGCTGTACGATTTATCGTAAGAAGTCAGATGGATAAAGATGGAGATTTTTATCTGTTGCCAAAGCTTTGCATCTCTCTGATGCTTTACCTCTAGGGAGAAGCAGAAAACAAAAGGAAGCCAAAAACAGGCTTGTACAACTAACCAGTTGTACTAAACATGGAGGGGAGCAGGGGGAGGAAAATCCTTCGCTGACCCGCACAGGCAGTTAGCTTACAATAGCTAGTCATGAGACTTCATTAGTTGCTCTCTGCTAGACAATATTGCTCCCTTCTCAGCAAGCCCACACACCATGTGTTCTAATCAGCTAATTACTGCTATATTTCTATCTTATCCTGTTCCACAAATGGTATTAGAGAGTAGATAATGCCACAAATCTTCAAACCAACTTTCACAAACAGCCTGTGACAAGTTCTTCTTTGGGCTCATGCAGGTACAAAGGCCCCTTTGCTTTGTACTTATCGCTGTATTATGGCTGACAAGTACCTCATTATGTTCAGACATTTCAATAGATAAGTTTGACACAGGTGACCAAAGGACTTTCTCAGAAGCTGAAACTGAAATTCTTTAATCTCTGGCTGTGGGGTGGTAGTGAAGGGGGTTCAGCCACTATTTTCTCCCTATATTCATTCATCAGGATGGAGTTTAGAGAGCTTTCTTGTCCAGGAGCTGTTTTGAATGTCATTATGCAAAAAGTTAGTGTATTTTCATTAGATTTTATTTTGATTTATTATAATCCACATTTTTCATTTTTATACTGTGGACTCATACATTATTTAATTTCAGCTGCAGAAAGTTTAACCTTTGTCATTCATTTTGACAGGATATTTTGATGCTTTTCAAAGTAATGTAAAATTCTATATTTTACGTCATTCATTTAAATATGGCTAGTATAGGGACTGTATCATTTGTTTTGTCATCTAAAGTACCTCCAATTCACCTTTTTTGTTTCCAGCTCTATCTTTTTAATGTTGAAATAGTACTATTTCCCCAGTTTCTCTGAAATACATATTGACGTAGAGCTCCTTTTTACACCTCAGGAAATACTCTGAATAAGATCAGTTCATACTAGTGAAGGACAAGTCTCAAAAGGTTCAAATCAGAGCAGTCATGCATTTTTTATGCTTATACAAATATGACTTATTCTGAAATAAAACTACTCTGTCACTTTCAAGAGAAAAAATGTTTTCTCGTGAGACTTTTTGATGTTTCTGACTCTATTCCTGGCCAAAAGTGTTGTGAGCTCTCACTTTTTCTTCACACTTATTTGCTGTCCTTAGTAAACAATACACCAACATTCCAGAAATTCCAAAAAAGAGGTTGATACAAAATTACCTACAAACGTGAAAGCTTTCTTCCAAATGAAAATAGCCACTCTAAATATTTTATTGTCTGGTGAAGTTTTTCAAGGAAGCATTTTGATTCAAGTTCTGCTTGTTTATTCATGGCCAATGCACCATTCTGTTTCTTGGATCCTCTTCACCTAATGACTCCTAAAGGCTCATGACAAGGCCTTACTAACAGTGTCAAATTGCATCTTGCAGAATGCAGCAGTGCTGGCAGTGGTGAAGACATGGCAGCACAGATCGTACTTTGTCACTGCATCACAAGGTTAGTAAGGGGTCCTGGCTCCACGTTATGCTCGGTATTTCATGCCCAAACTTCTGTGGACCATCCTTACTCCTGTTGTTATACACATTACCTACAAATAACTCCAATTAGTACTGTAGCACACTGTAGAATTTGGTGTCCAGAATACGCCTTTATCGATATCCTCAGTCTTTATTAGAATAAAGTAGTTAAAATGGGTAGAATTTGAGGAAATCCAAAAATCAACTCTTAAAATTTAGAATCTGAATTTTGCTATTAAAAGTATATATTTAAAAGTATGTTTTCTAAAAGCAGTATCTAAACACTGAACCCAAAACATCTAGATTGACTGTTTACCTATGCTGCAAAAAGGAAGTCTTATTTGATCTGATATACAGTGTTTTGTGTGAATATGTTTGCTCCGTAAAATTCTCTGAAATCCCATACTCTTGAGATATGGACAGGTTTCATCTAGAATCAGAGTGTGGTTAAGGACTTGCATAGCCTATTTAATTAATGTCTTTCACCGTTGGCCAAAGCTTCAATTAGCTGCAGTAGCTCAGATTTCACAGGTGTGTTTGTGTTTGTTTGTTTGTTTTTCACCCAATATAAAGCAGTAAAACACACTCCTGGCTTATTAGCATTCTGCTGTCTCAGCAGATTATTTCCCCATTACGAGCTAAAGGCTCAAGGGGTGGGCTTAAATAATGCAGCGCAGGGAGAAGGCACAGTGCCACCTACTGAAGCCGCTCTTCTGCTTCCGCCTCTGAGCTGGGCTTTGCTCTTGGAGGTGTCTGAGCTCAAGGTGCTTGCATTGAGAGCTTCAGCATCACCAGGGCTCTGGCAGTAGCATTCAGTACGTTGCTGTCGAAGGTCCCAGAGAACCAGTTTATATTTATATAATAGTCACAAACACTAGTGAATGCCTCATTTTCCTTTTGTTTGTTCTCCTTTGCTGTTTAGGGAATTCATCTTAAACGCTAAAAGGAAAAGATGTATGTAGTGATAATGTCTAAGTGCTACTGCCTTTAGAAGATAAGGCATGCAAGTGTTAGAAATTTTCTTGGCACTTACACTCAAAGACATGTGTCTGACCAATATGTTAGCAGGCATAAGGCCATTTGGCAGATGGATATGAGCATACTTCGCCAACAAATACGTTCATCAACTGTGTATGTTGAGGGCATAATATTCACCTGGGGAATTCAAAATGGATCTCAATCCATGCAAGTTTCTACACCCATGATAAAGCTAGCAGAAAAGGACCTCAAAACCCAGTGATTTAAAATTTTCAATATAGAATTCATTCCAAGTTAAGGCATGTTCTTACCAGCTAAGCTGACTTAGCAAAAGTCCTTTTGGAGTGGGGCCTTTGAGGTATGTAATGTCATTTCTGATACTAAGACTTCCTTACACTTTCTAATAAAAAAAGCACAAGCAAAAACATTATGACAGTTCCCTGGTCAAAGATAATTTTTATATTTAGTTTATGTAAATATTTAATAATACAAAAAAAATTGAAAATCTATCAAAATTGGCTTCTCTCTAAGGTGCGCAATAATGCCTCATTTAGGTCAGCTTTGATTGGGAAGAGCAGCCATCAAAGTAAATTAAAAGATTTTCACTGAATTATCTCAATCCCAGACTGATTATTCATCTAGGTTCTGCTCCCCATATTGATGTTGATTCATGTAAGAAATTATGCAGCAATAAATAACAGGATCAGTATCTACTCCTAAATTTCCTGGGAAACAAACAAACAAACAAACAAAAAAAAACTCAGTGAGCTGTAGGAGTAGCTCCCAGTTTTGTTCATTGCACATTGAAAAATGAAGGAAATAATGTAATTATTTCATCTGCCAGTTTGTTGTTAAGCTATCTGATTTATTATATATTCTCTCTCATCGTTAGAGATAACTAGAAGGGTAAAATGTGTTCTGTGAAACAGTGAGGTCCCAATCACAAAGGTGTCTTACTGTTTCTAAAGCTTAATCATTTTCATAAAGATAGATTTTATGAAATCGGCATTTTCTGATGAACAAGTCACATTCAGAAAAACATCTAGCTTTCCCCATCTATATATGCAGAGAATCGGATTCCCTACCACCGAAGGTTAATGAAAATACTTTAAGGCTTCCATCACTTCTCAAAGCCCAATAGACCTGTGTTGGAATAAATCAATGCTAAAAGAGGAAATGCATTTTCATCTCCTTGTTTTGCATATATGATTCCTATCAAAGTTCACACAAGTTATTATGTGAGCATTAAGGACAGGATACCTTTTTTTTGGTGAGCTCTTCCATTGTCTGTAACCATGTTCTGAATTCCCTTAATTTGTTAAAACAAATAACATTTGAATAGCAATTAAAAGTATCTTTCATATTCCCATGTAAATCCTTGAAAATTGTTTTCAGCTAAACAAGTTTATTGTTTTATTTGACCCTACACTGTACTGTCTCTGAGAAAGCTCTCCATTATCCTCATTACAATTACTTAGTGCTGTTTCTTAATAGCAGATGTTTTCCTTCTTTTCTGCTATTCATTATGCTGTTATTGTGTATCTAACTTTTTAATTTAATTGCCTTATTTAATTGCCTTATTTAATTGCCTTATCGAAGCAACATAATATATTTTTCAAGTACCTATTCACCAAGTTTTTGTATCTCAGCCTTTTAATATTATTTGCTAATTTGCTTTAATCATTCTCTTTTTATTTGCATTTACTTTTACATATTCTTTTCAGGGAGGCTTCTAAGTGAGGAGTATCATTCAGTGCAGATCTGTTCCTGCTCAACATTGACTCATTCGGAGATGAAAGTACTGAGAACCCTTCAGTTAGGCCAACCCCTGTACTCATTCAGTAAAGACTCAGTAAATGTCTTCTATGAGAGGCCATAAATGAATATATCAAGAGATACTGCTTCATCCTTACATATTAATTTCAATTTGGACATTTTAACATTACTTATACAATTCTGTAATATATATAGCTTTAAATCACCATGTTAGGTAAATGTTAATACGTTCTTTTTCTTGGTGAAAAAATTCAGCATAAAATATAAGGACTAGATTATGAAATAGGTTATGTTATCATCTCTTGTTTGTTAAATCACAGTCTTACTTAGATACACAAAGTATTTAGATGCCTATTTTCCACCAATTTAAAGTTGTCCCTCTGTATCATTGCACTTGTATCACTTTGGGAAGATGATTCCTTCCTCATAGACTGACTGACTTTAACTTTACTCTGGCAAGGGTTTCAAATTGCACAAAAAGAAGAGAACGATCAGTTGATGCTCATTGCCTAACAAAAATATAGTATCTAAGTTCGGTAATATCTCCACAGAATTGACAGTTGAGCACTATGACTGACAAAGCTATGACTTACTGTTTACATTCCCTTTTTTCCTAGGTATTCATATATTTATTTATATATTTCCCTTAGGGAGGATTGTGTTGTCTTTAGTGAATATGAAAAATGAATTGAACAGCTGAGCAGAGGTACTGAGAGTTTAGCAGGCAGGCATACATTTTCACAGATGAGGTGATCCATATCCATTTCATTACATTACAGGAATGTTAGCTGGAAAAAAAATGAGGAAAAGAGCAAGAAGAGATCAAAAGGCCCCAATATTATGAAATATTTATAATGTTTTCCTATGAGTTGAGGAGCCGCAATTAATTTACTCAAAAAGAAATGCATCTGATAACCATGGTCTGATATATTGCAAGTAGTGTCTATGGGTGAATTTGGCTAAATCATACTTAAAATGAAGAGAAATCACAGTTTAGTGTTAAAGTCTGAATATGCCAACACATTATTTCCCACCTTAAATATAACAATAATTACTAAATATGTAAATATTTTAATATTCACTTTGTCTTCTAAAAACAGCAGCCCTAGTAGTCTTAGGGGCAGCTTCAGAATTATACACACAAGGAAGATAAATCACTGTAGTGCTCGTTTTTCCAGTGCCCAGCTCTGTGAAACTGGAAATATAAGTTAACAGTACTAAGTTAGGGATCTTAACTCTTCTGCCCCGCGCGTGGGAGAAGTGAGTCACAGAGGCAGAAGAGCACAGGAGGCTCTACAGAAGGCAGCGAATCAAAGGGGCATGCCACCTTGCACCCTGCCTCTCTCCAGATACGGGACACGTCTCTGCAGGGCTTTGCTAGGCATCGCAGAACCAGCTCTGAATGATTTGGTTTGTTTTACACTGTATAGTGCTGTGCCACTGAAAGATAATCATTTAGATCTGGGAAGCCGTACAAACATGCCAGTTAATTAGCCCTGCTCTCAGTTTACACAGCTGCACAGCTCCAGGTTCAATATGACACTGTACGGCATGGTGTAGGCATGCCCTTAGGTCTCTCCCCCCTGCAGATTCCTAAGCTGATTTCCTTCTTGGAGCTAGCTACCTAAGCAATTCCTCAAAAACCACACGAGGATCAGTCGTTTCAAAACCCAGCTGGAGCAGGTGGAGGTGGAACACCCTCACTTCTATGCAATAGATCAATAGTCAGCATCATATACAAACGAAAATAGGGCTAATTTAATTTCAGTACCTTCTCCGCTTATATGAAGATAAGATATATTAAATGGAGTAACTTCAACAAATGGAACAACCAGCTCCCCTGGTTCCCACCATTGAAATTCTTTCACTTTGTATGAAATATTCCATTTCCAATGGTGCCGGTCTCCAAGCAGGTTTCTAACTTCTCTTCCAGGTGAGTGTCCTCACTGCTCAGGTAGAAGATAAAAGTATGACAGAGAATAGGAGACATCACAACCTTTTCATCTCCATCCTTCTTCAAGAATCTTAAATAAATAAATCCTTAGCAAGAGTTATTAAGGATAAACTGTAGCACTACCTATAAAGTAGTATTCATTTGAAAAAGCTTGCAAAGGCCCCCAAAAGTTTTCTTGTTACTTATGTGAGAGCCTAGGAGATACTTTAAGGTTCTGCAATGCCCAAACCTGCATTAAATACTGAAGCAGAGTCATTAGAAAAAAATTAAGATATAGCCAGTTTAAATATCTGACATTTGCAGTCAAGCTCAGCAGAAATTTCTGTGCAGGTTGTAAACATGGTGGAAATTTTTCAGTTTTAATTGTCTTCATCTACGAAGTTGCCTCCCTGCTTTTTTATGTGCTCCCTGGTGCAAGTGATTGCTGCAAAGTACTCCTGTGTTCCTAGAGGCGCAAGGCTTTGCCAGCACTTCATACAGTAATGTCATGAAATTAGATGCTTTGAGTAGGAGAGGGCTCAGTGTGAACCTCTTATTAGTACCATCAAACTTTGGGTCCTGTGAAGGACAAGCTCAGCTTTCATTTGAAAGGAAAAAAAAGTGAAGAAATCAAACCCTTTCTAGCAGGGAGGGCCCTGGAAATGTAAACAAGTGAGAGCCAATATAAACTAAGCAAGCCAAAAACGAGCAGCTGGACTCCACTTCAGCAGCTGGAAGCTGCGGGAAACCTTAGGTCCTCCACACTCCTCAGAAGCATACTGACACTCTCCATGAAAATGGGTCAGTTATGTAGGAGTATCACAGAAAACTGGGCAGGAAGGAACCTCGAGAGGTCATGTAGGTCTTTCCCCTTCTCCAGCCCTTATTATTCTCAAAATCCAGGCTGGTCCTATGAATAATTTGTTTAATCTTTCCCCAGCCTAAATAAACAAGCAGACATAAATAAATGCTGCATCATGGGCGTAAAGAATAACTTCTCCCATTTTTTATGCTGCAGCTTGTGAGAAGATGGAGGCCTTTCACCATAGTTTCAAAATTAACCATGATAATTCGTGGTCTCCAAGCTTCATTTGTAATGCATAGCGTTTTACTGCAAAGGAAAAACAGTAAAAATGGTTTATCTAAGGATTGTTCATTCTATTTCAAATTTGGGTAGAATGATTTTATAGGGTTCCCTTTCCTAGTACGTCACTGCCATAACATTGATTGGCAAACATCACTAGTAATGTTTTTTAACACATTTTTGGAGGATTTTTGTGTACTGCTGTGAGACAGACCATATAAGAAACTGAACAGGACTGCACAGAATACTTTAATATGGGGCAGACTGTGATCTTTTAAAAGTATATGTAATTTTCCTTGCGCTGAATGGTATCTGTGCAAAGGAACTG
The DNA here is from genome assembly GCF_040807025.1 of Struthio camelus. Lineage (NCBI taxonomy): Eukaryota > Metazoa > Chordata > Aves > Struthioniformes > Struthionidae > Struthio > Struthio camelus. The sequence continues at coordinate 62,488,449 of NC_090946.1, read as the reverse complement.
GCACAACGATAAACTGTACTTACGTCTTGAGAGTTACATGCTTAAGCGGGAGAGACAAAGCAAGTAGAAATACAGGGCAGAAAAATTGTTCGTGTTTTCAGGAGGAAAAAGTATCTATGATTTTTCTCAAAATGTTAAGAAACGCTCCACTGTAAATGTTCATCCTAAATAAACAAGTTCCACCTGTTTATCTCAGGCTACAATCTCTACCCTTCAGTATATCTGAGAAGGTGGATTTCACATCAGTGTGTTGACGGATTCTAGGAAAATTAATCTTCCTGCGGAGCAAAAAAAACTTATAGACACTCTGTAGCCATGGATGTGCATATATACACATACATACATAAATACATACATACATATATAAAAATATATATGAATATATCCTATAGCCATGCATGCATGTATGTGTGAATATAACCTGCAAGTTATAATACATGAACAAAATCTGCAAGTTCTCCGTCTCTCGTTTTCCTCCTCTCAAAATTTATCCCACCTCTGCCTTAAATTTTACTTAATTTCTTCACTGAGTCTATTGCTTTGGAGATAAAGTGCAACAAGGACAAGATTTCTTCAGGAAATTATTCTTCTTTTCCTTTCACAAATAACCTCTCCCTCCCTTCTGCCTTTTCTGAATCCCTTAAATATCTTCAATTCTAAAAACAAAAAAGGGAAAAAATATCTCATTAGCACAACTCAGTGGATTTGACACAGCATTGAAAGGTATCTCCTCAGGCCTTGAAGATGATTCCTCTTTTGCTGCTCAGAACAAAACAAGCACAAAAGAGAAACTAAGTGTTGAATAAGAGTCACCAAACTTAGGGATGTTCTTCTCTGTGGTTTCTCAGATTATCTGTGCTGAGATAATGATAGAGTGCTTGACTCTGAGTTGCTACATCCTTTGGTGTTTAAGCTAATCCTGAACTCGTATTCAGTTCTCTAAAAATATTGCATTGCTGTGTTTTTGTATCATATTGTGTTCATGCAGGGTTTCAAGTGAAGTAGCAGTCAGATCCTGGGGTGGTCACCTCCACAGATGTGCAAGTGTAGAGAACCCTTGTTACGTATATCCCTCTCCTCATCATCCTTACTCATCAAGTATAAAGAAAAATGTATTTTCACTGTAATATTCTTTCACTCCGAGGAAAAAATTTGAAAACTTTGAAGGACTTGTAGTATCATATTATATTTTCAGTCTCCCTACATATTTATTTCTTGAAGTGTATCTTTGCTCCAGCTTGATTTCCAGAGGCAAAACACGACTCTCCTTTAATAATAAGAGAGTAGGGAAGTTTTGATTTTAATATGAATTCTATGCATAATTTAGTTCCTTTAGTAGCATACACTCAAAGATGAATGTAATATTTCAGTAACGCTCACAGAGCATCTTATTATCTTTCTGTTTTGTATTATTTCCTTTGTGAAAACTCTTGTTCAGATGAACCCGAGTAGCTGTGCAATGTGAAGGAATGCAGATATTCATATTCAGTGACAATGACCATTTTCACCTGTTCAGTTCCTCCAAGAGTGGAACACAATTGTGTATAAAACCAAGTGAATGGAGAAAGTTGTTCTCTTTAAATAAATATTAACTAAAGAGGAGTCTGGGGTGGTTTTATCTTTTATTTTTGTAGTGGCAGGTAAAGGGATATATTCTATTCTGCATTGCAATGATTCCAGAGCATTGTGTCCTGCCTACACACTGAATTCTGATTTCAGTGACACTTTAACCTACCAATTTACCAGCTTAGACTTTGTATTTCAAAAATGGAGATTTCTGTTAGCTAAAAATTTATTTTCTGAAAAGGCTATATTTATTACATGGTATTGGTTTCAGAAAGATTCATCACACACTTTGGTTTAGTACACAAAAAAAAGTATTCTTTTTTATCAGTTAAGTATTTCAAAATCGTTTGGGATAGACTTTAGTTCGTATTCAGGACAAACTTAACTTGAACATCTGATAGAATTGAGAATGTTACTTTCTAATCAAATCAGTTTTTATTCATCTGGAAGAAGTGTGTTTCTTGATTCTAAATGAAAGTGCCATATGGTTAGTCCAAGGATAAACTATAGTACCAAAATTCATGTAGTGGAAAAGCTGTTAACACAGTTGAACTCATCTAGTTTTGTAGACCCAAGAGGAACACTTCTTAGCTTCAAGGAATGGAATATAAGCTCCATTATATTGGTTAGTAATTAGCCAAGAATGCAGAATTCTCCTAATGTAAAACATACTAGAATCTGGGCCTCTAATTAGAGCAAGAGTTTCTCAAAGGTCTTGCAAATGATTAATGTTTGTAGTGGGATTTTCTTTGCCACTCCCTTTTCTTGCCAAGTAAACATGTTTATCTGTAACAGTATTCAGAATTGTACAATACTTGCTTATTTTGTATGAACAAGTATTTTTGTTTTATAGTAATAGAAAAGAAGGTGCCAGTACTACAGCTAGCATAACCCAACACGATCCCTTCAGTGGTTTCATTGGAACCATCCTGGAGATCCTGAGCTGACAATTTTGACCAGAATATGTTTTCCTGAAAGAAGGTCTGTTTCACATCCTGTTAAGTGTTAGAATTTCATTGATTTAGGTAGGCAGTCTTAATTTTTACTGGCACTAGTGAGAAAATAAAATTTCCGCTCCAAACTGCCTCTTCCCTCCCTAAACTTCTCTTAATTTCTTTCCATTACTTTTTTATTCTAAATTTCCTGTTACCTTCACATTTTGGGCAGCAGAAAGCTATGTAGACACTGCCAATAGAACAGGAAAGTATCTATCTGATTCATTAGCCAGAAAAATAAGGAACATGGCTTGGAGACAAATGCTCTCTGGAGCTTGTAACTCTGATAACAGCCCCAGCATTGACTTCAGGTTACAAACACAGAACATTTCACACAATGGGCTGGATCATCTATTTCAAGTAAGTATCCAAAACTTTTAAGTACTTATTCCAGGCGGAGTACCAAAATCAGTAAACTTAACGTTTCTCTCTAAAAATCGGTAAGCTGTTCTGTATTCAGCTTCATTATGAGGTTGTATTTTAAGACAGGCTTATTAAATTTGGAGAGAAAACTGCAGTGTCCAGTTCTTCCTCCTGCTAAACAGCCTTTCCAGTGAAAGTATTATCTTGTCACTGCTTCCACCACAGATGTTGCACTTTTAAATTAAGATCTGAATTTTAAACACTTGTCTAATATCTGCCCTTAATCAGCACACCCTGCCATAGAGTGTGTACTTTATTTTTATCGAAATTCAGTTGATGGGCCTAAGCTTAAGCATGCACTTAAGTGCTTTGATGAATGGGAAAGAAGGAGAGTGCTTACCTAAACATTTATTGCATTTTTAGATAGGTACAGGTGCCCACAGTCTGGGATTTCCTTTTTCTTTCATTTGTAGGATAAACAGCAATTATAAGATCTTCAGGGGAAACTGTTCTCATTTACTTTGATGTCCTTTACACTTAATTTTCTCTGACTTTCCTATGTTACCCCAGATTTATCCCAATGTAGCTGAGAGCAGCAGTTGGCTCTTACCAACTGAGACAGAAATAAAAGCAAACACAATTAAATTCCCAGTTTGAAAAGCCCTTGCCGAACATTTATTGTAAAGAAGAGTTCATTTACTAACCTTTCTTCTTACTTATTTCTAGACAGGGAGGAGATGGTAGTGGTAAATATATCACTGTTTGTAATGCAAACATATCTGCAATGGGGGATTAAAATTCTTCTTCCTTCTAGAAGCAGACCCGCTTGTAATCTCTTGCACCTCTGTAGAAGCCCTTAAATAGTGTAAAAACTGTGAAGAAAGATAAATGAAGTTATCATTTCAGTGAGAAGGTCTTTAGATTTTGGTAGAATTTGTAAAAATGTGTTTGGAGCCTTCAATTCCTCTTCATTGTTATGGATAAAGAAGTTAAACCTTTAATGGAAAAAGAGAACCTGACAAAGGCTGCTATCTAAAATTATACCAGCCAGTATCAACATTTTTAACTGGCAAAGAAGTGGGAAGAAAGATTGGGGTAATTATTTTTCAATTTTTAATGGCTTTTTATTTGTATTTTTATGCTGATGTTTGTTAATGGTAATTGCCTTTCCCTGTACTGTTTATTTTTAATGAGTGCCTCAAAATGGAGCATAAATACTGTAAAATCAGAGCAGTAATTATTCTGAACTACTTATAAAGGACTGTAAAAAAATATATAATCAGGACACTGGTAAATTTAGAGCTGAAATGAAGTTGGGTAAATGATTTAAAGCTCTATTTAATACCACAAACCTGGGAGATACAGACATGTTTAACTTAAGCAAAAGTGATCCAAAGCAATATTTTAAGTCAGTGGCCTGCTTTCTGGAAGTTTCACGTTGCACTCCAGTTGGTGTCTGAAAGCTGGTCTGCACTGAACAACGCAGCACAGAGAAGCTGCCTGAACAGCCTTAGAGCAAACTGCTGCATCTCTATTATGAGACAAGCTGAAATCCCAGAAAACAGGCCAGCCAGACCAGATGTTGTGGTCTACTGATGCAGCTGGATTGCTGCTATCACAGACCATTTGGTACTGGTTCAAAGATCCTCTAACAGTAGGGTGTAAAAAGGCTCTTGCACAGTCTGTGCTGCAACCGAAATCCCTGAAGAGGAAGGTGTTTATATAAAAAAGGGATTCAGGCAACTAATCCCACAGTTTTTTATGTTGTTAAATCAGTGGAAGTTAGGCCTTGGATCTGAGACCAATTCCGGTCACCATGCCTTGCCTTTCACCACTGTGTTCACTATGAGATTAATATGCTACTTCACAGAGATACAGGTCATCCATAATAAAAGTTATTCATTATGGATACATCTATATGAGTATATGTGTATAGATACGGAGATATATATACGTATATATATATATACACGTATATATATATATATATATATATGGCGTTACAGATAAAATTGTCTATATATTTATATGCACCATCATATATAAAAATGATTTATAAATACATAAATATATAATTTCACAGGCATTTAAAATTAGTGTCAAGAAGCTAAACACTGTTGTCTGTATTCACAGATTTTAAACACAAATCTAGTTTAAATCACCTGCAGCAACAGAGATCACAAAGAAGAAACCATTTGTGCCATTAATTTTGAAAGCAGTAGCAACAACATGCTGGTAACCACAATACTTTCCTTCTTTAATGAAGGATTTTTAGCTGCTTTGTAGTAAGTCCCCACCAATCACACCTCTTGCCTGTGTTACCTTCAGTGTTACTTTATGTGACGCAGGGAAGGAGGGCAGAGAACTATCTCTACTCATAACTGTATGCTGCTGGGAAGGGAAAGGATCTGGTCCAAGACCTAAACCTCAGGGGACTACTTTTCACTCTCAAGAATCAGTGGATTCATGAAAGCTTGCTGGCTTTATACTCATCCCTATGTTGTCTTGTATTTCCATTTTGTAATTCAACCCTCCTTCCTGTGAGTTTCTTTCCCATAATGAGTGACAGAGTTCAAAAAGCACTAATTCTCCAAAGTTTTTCCAGCATGTGTGTGTCGGGTTGTCAGGATTCCCCAAGACTGAGTGCACGGAGTAACTGCTTAATGACTTTCCGTCTCTCCGCCTTGGCACATCGTCCCAAAGTCACAGAACAGCAGCTGCAAGGTTGCTGGGACGGGTTTTGTTAAGGCGCTGTGTGTGGCTCCACACCGCTTCCTCTGACGGCTCTGGCTTGCAGGGGCGGATTTCTCATTCCTCTCCTTGCTTTTGTGCTGTGCAGTGGAGAAGACACATAGCTTTCTAAATGTGCATACATTATACAGAGCTTTTTTGTTTAGCTTGGGATATTAAGAGGAAAGTCATTAAATCTTACAGGGCAAACATAACTGTGTGGTGACAGACCATATCCTCCGATACAGAGTTCATTTCTAGCTTGTAAGACTCACTTGCTAGGGAGAGCTGTACAGTTAGCGCTGATATTTCCTCTGTTTTCTGTGCAGTGTGCTTTTGAATTACTGAGGACGACAGCCCTCAATGAAGACAGAACATTCTGTTCTCAGCACCCAAGCAAAGGATATACGCATACAGTAGGATATGCGGTCATATCAGATCAATTAATTCATGAACCTAGCGCATGCTCTTTCATATCCTTGTTTCATTCTTTAATGATATTTCCAATTTACTCTAGTTTTTCCTCAATTTACTTTGGCACCTGGGGCTTCTGCGAAATCAGAGTGCAGGGACAAAGTAAAAGACTGGGGTTTCCTGCATGGAAGTATTGCATAGTGAGAGAGTTTACACCTTTTGTAGGCCCCCTTTACACCAGCCAACCTGATACACATATCTCTAGAAAATCACAGATCAGATCTGTGATTCTTTCCAGCACACTTCACTTTTACTCCTTCTTTTTGTTTAACCTTTCAGGGATAATCAAGCAAAAGGGTATGCACTTTTTGGTAAGATAAAACATCTATAAAAGTCCCTGGTGGTGAGAATGGGATTGTAAAATAACATAAAAGCCCATAAAGTAGAGAGGTATCAGGTATGAAAGAAAAAGGTAAAAGAAAAGAATTATGAGAGAGTACAGAACACAGAACAGAAAGATATTGCAATACCAGAGCTAACTCTATTATAACACTAAGACCAGCTGTAAATCATAATGTACAATGAATTACTATATTGTAATCAATTTTCAATCAATGATCAAACATCATTACTTAACTCAGCTTTTCAAACTGCATTTTTTTTCCATGCGTTTTTTATAAATGCCTGAATTTACAGAGGACATAAAGATCACAAATTAGGTGAAATCAGACCGAATTTCATTATTATTGTTGTTATTTTTGTTATTGTGGAACATAAGTGATTCTCAAGATCTTATAGAGTTTTTATTTGTTCATTTGATTTAAACAAAAAGATACAGATTGCCTCTAGAATTCATACTAATGAACACAGTGCTTTATTTGTGGTCAGGTGATTCTGTTGTACATCATATGAAATAAAGTCATCTGAACTTTTGAAAAGGTGTTTCTATTTTTCCCCTTGAATGTTTAAAACAAATACACTCAGATCCATTCCCTAAAACATTCCCATACACCTTTTGCTTCATTTGCCCCAATACCTCCTTATCAATCACAATGAAGAGAAGATGCTTTATTTAGACAGTGACAAATCTTGGACAACTGCTAACATTCAGTGATACTATTTTCTTATTCTATTGCCAGTGATAAGTTGTTTAGGCTTTATTAAGGGTTCTGAGGCCAGGACTGGGCTCTTCTTGAGAAGGTTGAGTAGGTGCAGTCACACCATTTGCATAAGCATGATCAGTATCCTCACTGACCTGTCCGTAGTGTGATTTACAGTGAAGATCTCTTTTTGTCTGTTCAAAAAAAATACAATAACAGGAATTAGGTTTCATTTACACAAGCAGATAAGCAAATGTAACAATTACAGCTTCAAGTAATCCAAGGGCCATTTCATTCTTGTCTGCTTCCCTTCAGCTGGCCCTCTACCCTTTCGGTAGCACTTTCCTGCTTTGTAGTCTTATCACATCTCATGACACTGTCGCAGTAATACTTTTCCTTATAGATTAGGCATATTTATAGCAGATATCAATGATAAGTAAAGAAATACAGGCTTGGTTATGTGAAGTGATTTGTATAAAATCATCTGGAGGGTCAGCTGCAGAGCTAGAGGTAGAAACATGGTATTGTACCCAACGCATGGTAATAGGTCAGCTCTCTACCATGGTGCCTATCTCTCTCTCTCTTTCTCTCGTTCTCACTGTCTTCTATGATGTAGCTCTTATTTTCTCTTAGAATTGTACATAGGTAAAGAGTCCTCCTCCTTTCTCTGAGCACAGATTCCAGTGGAGGAATTACAAGTTTTATTTTGTAAAAACTGTTCCTAGTACACTTTTGTCCATCACAGAATGAATAAATAATAATAACAATACAAAGCAGTAAGAATGACTTTATTTACTTTACCGCTGGCTTGGAAGAAAGTAGTAATTTAACAGCACTTAGCAAGCATAAATACTATTTGTATACAACCTTTAGTCAAGACTGCTGCAGCCAGCTGAAATGGCAGGAGAAATCACAAATAAGCTGAAGCAAATTGGATGGCAACCAGGATCCTGTATAGGTGGACTTTGCTAGTTTTTAATATGATAGCTAGTATGACAACAGGGAGTTGAAACAGCCGGCCCTATAGTGAAAGGGCAATGTAGGCAGCTGTCACTATTGCTGTCCAGGCTACCTTTGGGTAGATAAGTGATTATAGATTATGGCTTAGTGATTATGGTGCAGTGGACAAGTGACTTCTGCCAAACACTGCTGTTGCTGTCAATGCTTTTTTTTATTATTTGTTGTTACAGCATTTCAGTCAGTGCTTCAGTATTGTGCTGTGAATTCTACAGATACAGAGAAAGTTATTGCCCTGCACAAACAAGATTTCAGTCTTAATCTTAGTTCATTAGATCCTGAATTGAGACCCCCAGTTCATGTCAGCCCATTAGGACAGCTGCTTGCACCTGTTCCAGACTTGCACTGACATACATATTGCAGGATCCAGATCTCAGGGCTAAGCTCCTGTACCATTCAGCCTCCTGATTAAAAAGCAAACAGAACAAAAAGTAAAAAAAAACCTTCTAACATGCTTCATGATAGTGAAGACTTAATAGACCTTGTAACAGAGAGGCAGATGTTTGAGATAAATAAACCATAACACAACAGAGTAAAATTGTCTCTGAAGACAGCACTGTACATCAAAGCCTGCCAAATCATTTTCCATACCCCATTATTGAAAAGATTACGATGAGTCCTTAAATACAGACTGTCAGCATGGAGGTGCTTTCCTCTAAATTGGAGAAAGTTTATATGCAGCAGCCTTACACAGTCAGAAAAAAGATAGCAAAGGCAGCTAAGTGAAAAGCTAGGAAACTGTAGGAATATGCCAGCAGTCTGCTCCACCAAAAATTTGTTAGTGACTACTGAGCCTAAGCATGAGAAAACTTTATACATGCTTTAATATTCTCTCCTTTTAGTATTCAGTGAGTGTGAATATTTGTACGTATGTTTGTGCATGCATGAAATTAGCACTCACAGAAAGTACTCAATTTTCCATGCTTGAGCAAAAGATCTTAGATTTACTTCTGACAATTGGAACTATTGGACTAATAAAATAGGTATTTATGACTATTTAGTGCTTTGCACCGTGTGATCTCAGAATCCTTTGAGTTTAGTTGTTATTAATTATTATTTTTTATTATCTCATCATTATACATTTATATTAGGTTTCACAAGTATTTGAAAACTACATTCATGGATTAACAAAAATGACATGTGCTTAACCTATATTCACAATTAAGGCAAGTAATAGATGAAAGGAAGGGAAAAAGTAAGTATACCATTTTACAGGCATAGTAATCCGAGGAGCTGTATGTCTTAGATGATCTCATTTCTGTAGTATCTAAATAAATTAATGGAGCTGAAGACAAAGAGGATAAATAACGTACTTATTTAAGTTCACATGAGAACTTCAAAGAGTAACAGGGAATTGAAACCTGTATGGGTAAGTAAGTCTCATGCTAGTATCTGGGCCCTGAAGCATATTACCTCTCCAAGAGAGAGGTACCCACTACAGATTGTCTATAATTGCACAGTGGAAATGGGAAGCAGAAAATCTGACTTCTAACTGACTGGTCTAACCCCTATCTGAGGAAGATTCAGATACAGCAGAAATGAGCATTCAGACATTTGTCTTAGCAACCTTATAATTCAAGAACAAAAAAAATCTCTGCAGGTACTGTTCATTCGGGAATTAAGGTAAACGTTAATTCAGGTGATAAACATTTCAGAGGTGTTCATCAGAGAAAAGTTCAATTAATTTAATTAAATGACATTCTTTTCTACAGGGAAGGGAGAATAGTGGGAAAAGCTCAGTGGTGCATCAAAGCATTTGTAAGCAAATCCCTCTCCCCCCCGAAACATTGATCTAAAAATGGGCTCAAGTATGCTGGAATTCTGTTTATCAAGAAATTTTCAAAATCTAGATCAAAACAGATATATTCTCTGTAGTCTCTAATGTTGGCAATTACATCTAGCTGCTTATGAATGCATATTGCACAATTTGCAATTACCCTACAAACTAGAGAATTATCCAGGGAATTCCTATTGTGTGCAGGAAGCTCAGCAATCCTGTTTTCTAAAAAAAGTACCTAATTTAGCTTTCATGTCCCCCAATTCTGTAAAATAAAACATAAATCACATTTTCTTTTACTTTCTATCCCAATTCTTTTTTTTCACTCCAATTCTGTTATATTAATGACAAAGCACTCTTCTGAGATAGAAAAACAGGCTATGATTTCAGTAGGAATGAGAGTAAATCTATTCAAATAGACTTGTTCCTTAGTTTCTTCCATTTCATTATAGGCTCGGAACAGTCATTCTAGCTTGGCCCAAGCACATATTCCAAGTTCAGAGCTTCCCCAAAGTTTGGAGTGGTCAGCTAACATTTTTTTTTTTTTAATATGGTGATTTTTACTCCTTTCTCCACTGTATTGTAGGGCAATAAGTAATATTATATTTACTTCACAATTTTAATCTCATTCTTTTCTACTATTACCTATCCTTCCATTCTTATGGCACCTAAACAGAGCAGATGATATATCTATAATTCCCACAGACTGCAGGAGACTCCCTTGCCATCTAATCTGTGACTGAATGCACTTAAGTTTCCTGGTTAAATCTACTTGTTTTCCTAGGTTGAATATCGATAGAAATGAGCCCTTTCATGTTTATTTTCAGTGTCTTGATTTTCTAAACTTTCTTAGGAAAGGAAAATACAGAATTGAAGCTAGTCTAAATCATTGTATCTTGAAATGTTCCCTAAAGAGTATAAAACATAGGTTTTACTTCATTCAGTACAGGAAAGTTCCAGATTCAAAGGCTGAACACTGGACATGTCTTACCTCTATTTTTTTTATCTTTTTTTTCTTACTTTTGTTGGTTACCATTGTGTCTGCTCAGAAGACATGAACAGAGACAGCCGTAGACTTGACAGGTCTCTGAGATCTTTGAAGACCTTGACCTGCTGAGTATCTCTCTCGAGTCTCTATTTAGACCTTCTCTGCCTGGCTCTGACATCAATTCCCAACACTGTTTGCATTCTCCCCATCTTTCATTCAGGTATCAGTAAAGCAAAGATACCCTCTGTTTTCCTTTGTGATCTGTTGCTAATTTCCACATATCTGTGCACTTACAAAGAGTTTCAAATTGATTACATGAGAAATATAGTTTAGCTGAATATTCTTGTAAGTAATTTCAGTTGAATCTGATTATGTTTGTGTAAGAGAAGGAAAAAAAGTTATTTCAACACCAGGCACATATTTCATCAGAAGAAAAGCTGCCTTTTATGTTGTTTGACAAACTCACATCTTGGCATTTCAACAATATTCTATGTTCTGAATAGGCTTTTGAATATAAATCATTTTTATTATAGCATGCACTGTGCTTGATAATAAACTTTTAAACACTATTTACTGTGCTACCCATACAAAACCGTTACCTTTTGGCTAACAGCAATAGTTTATCTCATGACAAGTAATGATTTTAATAAAAGACTGTGGGGAGCATTGATACTCCAAGAAACCCTAACAGTTCACACTGATTTGATGCTTTCCCCCCCCACACCAGTTTGTTACACACAGCTGCCTAATTTTGCCCTTTTCTGAAAAGGTCTAATTATTTCCTCTCAGCAGTTGTAGAACAAATGCTATTATCTGACCTGCAAATATCTGCACAAGCAGATAGACACAGATAGAATAAAAAAATCAAGGTAACAACAGCCAGCCCATTCATCCTCCCACGTTCAAGTGCCCTAACAACTTTCCTACAGCTCACAAAATGTATAGAAACCATTGTATCTGTTAGCTGAATTTTGGAGGCCTCATATGGCAAATTTAGCCACTCAACATTTCATGCAAAAGTGACAGTACTGGAGTGGTATGCATGATAGCAGAACTCTCTCTGAAGCACTCTACTGATGGAGCTTGCAGTAGTCATTAAAATAGCGTGGATCTGCTTCTTTGGAGTGGAAGGATTTGCTGTTTTCATGCTCAGTTAAGCTTTTAAATCCAGGTTCCCTATTTTGGATCCACTTATCTTCTAATAGATAGGAGTGGTCTTATTCTTCCCGCTCTACTCACTTTTGAAATGACTCGGGAACTACTGACATAAAAGCTTAACTTTAATAAGGTAACTGAATAGGTCCTAGCCAAAAAAGACGTCTACTTATTGCCTTAGCGTGCTAAACATTCTTCCTGCTGCCTACTGATGTATTGGGATAATGAATGCAATCTCCAGTGAAAAGTGTCACTTAACCTTGCTTTTGATTCTTATTCTTTTGAGTTAAGTGTGAAATCTGTTGAGGGACAGTGTATGCACACAGATCATAATGTGGTCATGAAAGGAAAAGCTAGAGTCTTTGAGTTCAAAGGATTTCAGTTTAGGACCCTTCGTGACACTCAGGCTCAAGTCCCAATAAATCATAAGATATATATAAAAGTATGTTAGTATAAGCAGTTCCAGAGAACTGTTGTTCTTACACTCATAGACAGTAATGTCTATGAATAAACTTCTCCCACAATAACTTTAACTCCTTTTTAGATGGTATTGACTTCACACCAATCTCTCAACTTTGAGTTATCAATTTAACCTTTCTTCCATTGTTCAGGACTCTTTTTATGTCTCATACCATCTGATGAATCTCAGTAACACATCTCATCGTCTTGATATTTGGAGGTAGGGGGGCAGCTTTTGCAGAGGTGTCTGTCAGTCCAGAGCAATAATTACGTTTTATTCGTAACTTTTCACCCTCTTCACTCAAATACCTGCTTAACACTTGTTAGTACTCTCTCTACATTTCATAAGACTGTGAAGGAAACAAAAGCTGCTGTGATTCTCCAGTCTGACCCGCTGCATAACTAGAGCCAGTGATTTTCACTATGGCTTTAGAAAAAATGGTAATTTACAGTTTTATAGAAGATTTAAGCTATAATTTAAACATTTATGGTGGCTTTTTTTGGTAAAAAAAACATGAAGCATGCTTCTGGGTATTGTAAAACCAAAACATCAAATAATTAATCATTATTAATGATTACTATGAATAGCACATGTGATTTACAACTATTGAGCTAAGTTTTGCATACAGAACTTAAACTAATTGAAAGAAGCTTGGTCAACAAATCCAGGTAACTATTGCTGTGCTCGCTAGGTGCTTTCATTTGAACAGGGGAATGTCCTACGTCACCCAAAAAAGCAAATATGAGTTGTTTCTATTGATACGAAAACAGAAACTCCCCTTTCTAAATTGCAATGCTCCTTGAACCTTTTCCAGCATGTACTAAGAACTTATTCCAGCTGTACGGGAAATAAGTTGGTGAACCTATTTCTTGCTAGTATGTGAGTTAGCTCTAGGTTACGATACCTAGGTATATATATGTAAACTAAAAGTCTAAGCTCCCGTTCTTGTTGTCAGAGACTTAATGAATAAAGTCATAACAGCTCGGGCAGCCGTTCAGCTCAACCTAAAACAAATACCTATGTTATGGTCAGCAGGATAACTTGTGGCTCTCCAGGAACTGTAGTGGCAGGTTTGTAACCTCTCTCACATGGAGATACCTATCTGCAGACACCTGACGTCGGGTGTCTGCACCACATCCATCCCCACTGAGTATAGGACTATAGTCCTTCCTGTGGCTGCACTGAAGCACGCTCTCATGACAGCACAAAAACTGTAATGCAGCTGGGAATCTCCTCAACGTGAAACCTAAGCAACAAGAATAATAGCTGAGAGCATACAGTACTCAAGACAAGCAACAATGAAAATACGGTGAAAAAATATTTTCTTAGGTTCTGACGGAATTTCCTGTTTTTCAATTTGTGCCTATTGCCTCTCATCCTGTCACTGGGTACCACTGAGAAGAGTCTGCCTCTGTCTCCCTTAGAGCTTTCCATCAGATATTTTTAAGCACTGACAAGATCCTTGTGAGCCTTCTCTTCTCCAGGCTGAACAGTCCCAGCTCTCTCAGCCTCTCCTTGTATGACAGATGCTATACATAGAAAGCATTCAGAGCTGTGAATCTCCATCAGAGATATGTAAGTCCTTGAATGCAAAATAAGCCAACATAGTCATGGAGAAAGATGGCTTTAAGACAATACCTTTTCATCATCTTCATCTTTGCAGAAGATAGGAAGCATAGATACTTCCTGCAGTATGGAGACGGTTTTATTACCCTTTCTCAGCTTTCTGTCCTTCCTGCACTGTTTACAGAGACACAGTACCTAAAAACGAATCTCATAGTACAGTTTCAGTCATTTTAAGGAACTCAGCAATACTGAGCATAAAGTTTATGTGAATTTAGGCTGCGATGCATTCCTTTCTTTTTAAAAGAACTACATTAACCACAGCTGTAAAGTAAACCCAAGCCAAGCCCATTTGACTTGAATATTCCATTAGAACAGAAAAATTCTCTTTAAGTAAAAATGTTGTTTTAATTTCAAATTTATAAATCTATTTTCTGAAGTAATTTTTTTATTCATATATTTTACGTGTACGTCTAAGTTCATTGTACGAATATTCAGCATTCAAGTGAAGTGGATAAAATTCTTTGTAAACATATACTGACTGATCCCAGAATGCAGTATCAATCATTTAAAGCCACTGAGTCAAAGCTATATAGATAATTATTACTCCATACTTTCAGAACTGTTCTTTGAAGAAAGAAGTCACGCATGAGTTTAGCAATACACAAACAAATACATCAGCAGATCTGCATGCTTCACATTTGTGTAACTCTAGATGTTGTTTAAACGTTCTTTGAGCCTTTCCTAGAGTTTAGCCAGAAGCATTGCCACACACAACAAAAATGAAAACAAGGCACTATTATCAAATCGGCCACCACAGTGTGTCTTTAATTTCTATATTGGCAGACCTTCAATACCTGTCACACCAGGAACATACCTCCCCATTAAATTATGCTGTTGGACCTAACAGCAGAGAATAAAAGCACCACATCAGAAACAAAAACTTGATTCCCAAACCACTTTTGAAAAGTTAATTGTGAGTTAGCAGGAAGGAACTCTGTTCATACATAGAATATTAACAGAACGTTTGAAAAATAAGAATGGCTGACCCTTGTCAGATAAAACAATTACTGACCTATGATTTCAACCCACATAAAAAACAAAAACAAAAACAAAACTAAACCAAAACATGTTCTGTTACTTAGATGGGATTAGTGACACGTGTAGGAGCCTTTTTAGCTGTCATATACCTCACCCCACCATTTTTTAAGCTGTTCTTGTTAGGGACTGCAGAAGAGCTTGACAAAGCATCACACCTGCAGTGTAGACCTCTGCACTTTGAGCACTGAGCTCAGCTGCCTCCATACAGGCAGCTAGTCCTGTTTGACGTGTCTGTGGCCATGAACTAACATCAGTGGTAATAGACATTGGTAAAATGCAATTTTTCTTAGACAGGTAAAAGGGGCTGTTCATTTGAAACACCTGGGGTTCTTTGTGAGCATCTGAAGTTAGATAAGGTGAATCCCATCTGAATGCCCGATGGAGAATTTTCTGGTAATTTCTATCAAATACAAATGAGTTTACATAAACCTTTGCTGGCAGTCTTACACTAATGGGGAAGGCAAGCAAGGAGTCAAGACACATCAGCCTAAGAACAGAGAAGACTAGCTAGCCTGGCCAGCATTGCTAGCCTGGCCCAGTCGCACTAGAAGAAGATAGAAATGTAGATACGAACTTAGAAATAGTATCCTTTCAGGTGTATTGAGTATAGCAGACAACCTGGATATTCACTAGATAATCAGATATTCACTGCTTCCAGGGGATAGAGGGGTGATTCTTCTTCTTCTTCTTCTTCTTCTTTCTTCTTTTTTTTTTTCCTTTGTGTGGTTTGTTTTTCTCCTAGTAACTGCAGGTGAATAATCAAATTTCCTGCATGTTATTCTGTCCCTATGCATCAGTCAGAACCAGTAACTGCTGGATAATATTTTTTGATAGTTTTGTGTTCCTACAAATTCCAGTTTGGATTAGCTGGCAGAGATTTTTAAGAGTTTAATATAATCATCAGGAAGTTTGGAGCTGTAGTCTGAGAAACTTCCTTCATAATGATGTAACGTATCAGAGTAACTGTGAACTTTCACTGTTGGGGAAGATTACACGTGATTGTGTGGCTAGTTAAAGATAGAAATAAATTGAAGCAGAGTAATAATAATAAAATAAACAGAACAAAACCCCAAAGCCTTATATGCACGTGTAAAGTGATGTACTCCTCAGCCACAGAAGAGAATAATCAGCTGTTCCCTGCAGGGGCAAGAAAAGGCTTGACAGCTGCGAACCAATTATGGCCCGTGAAACCTTCACCGAGCCCTAATAAAGAACAGTGTTTGTTATTGTCTACCAGGCACTGCAAAGTAAACAAGATGACTGAATGCCTTGGAGGTAAGGAGGAAATTTCTTATGCATAAAACCTCAGAACTGTCTTTGGGTGTGTATGTATTTCTCTCAGAAGATGGAGAATTTTCTGAAATAACAAATTAAGCAAATTCCCCAAAGAGGTATCCTTAAGAGTAATTCTGACATATGGTTTTCAGCTCCCTATCTTTCTGTTACTAAATCTTTAATTCTTTTCTCCATGGAAAACTTTCATTGTGCCTTACTTTGCCCATCTGAGCCTACCCCACCCTGTCCAAATTCCTAAGTGAAACCATACCCTGAGATGGAAATATTCACAGCACTTGTCCAGAATACTTAAAATTATGCAGGAAAAAGCTCTCATTGATCAAACCTGATGACCTTACCGCTGCAAATCTTTGCAACAAGCTTCATTTAAAACTTGGATTAACCAGCTGCTGCATTTGGCTCCAAACTTTCTACCCGAGGAGGGTGAGGTCAGGGAGTCTGTGTGAACATGGGAAGCTACAAAGGGCTGGGAACTTTGAATCCAGTGTATTTAAAAAAGGAAAGAGTTTTAACTTATGGTGTAGGTGTCACTCTCTGTTGGCAAAACACAGATTTTTAACTTCATGCCCGGAAGAAAGTTAGTGACTAAGTCACACTACTGTGACCAGCTCCCTAACTGCAAGTTCATGTAAGATTTAGTTCACAGGGAGCCTTTAAACAGTTGCTTCTCTGTGGACACTGTGTGTGTGTTTGATACATATACAATCCAAGTTTATCACTTCAGGGCAGTAAACAAAGCGTATCTTAGCCTGTAGGGTTAAACCATTCTTGGCACAATTAAGCAAAGCAAAACTGGAATGAGTGAAGATAAACAAATTTCACATGCAATAAACCAAAATGAACCATCATAGATACCCAGTTGTTAGTGGTAAAGTCTGGATATTTTTTTTTAAAGTAAATAGTACTGTTTCTGATTTAAGCTGAAAGCAGGAGAAGTATGCAAGTTTCGGCCAGCCTTCCTAAAAACATTTCTCAAGGATATGTGATCATCTGTGAGTCCATCTTCCCTTTCTAAGTTACAAGGTCAGTCAAATTAAAAAATTAAAAGGAAAAAACTAGTTAGAACAATTGAGCCTGACCTCTTTTTGACATGGAACCACAAATTGTCCCCAGATTCATTTCAGTCTGGACCTGACTTTCATTCAAAGATTTGAAAAACCTCAATAAACTTCGTGATGAATATGGGCTGAAGATTTTATAATAAAACTCAAAGCCAAATTATGGTGGTTCCTGAATCTGTAATGAAAGATCCACACCACTTGACAGGTTAAATAGCTTCAGAAAGGCACTTAGGATATTTCAAATTTGGCCTTGGAAATGAGATTTCTTGCTTGTTGTTTGTGCTGGGTAAATGTTTTATCCTTTCAAAATTAAAAGGGAAGAATCATGAGCGGATGTGCATTTATCAGGTTCAAGACCTTTTGAACTACTTTAGCGTTGTATGAGCTGGGCATGTATCTGGGACAATCCCATCAAAGTTTAGACTCTTCTACACAGCCATGAGAAAGCTAGTCCGACACTAAATACAGCTAGGGAAATGGACCTAAGATAGGAATGCCAGAGCTAGAGTCCAGATAATCCAAAGGATCTGACACTTCATGCAGAAATTACCTGTGGCATGTCCTGGGGTCATGGTCCCCAGTCGCAGAGACTAGGTCTTTGTCAGGACACTCCGCAGCAGCCACCACCCGGTGTCTGATTTTCATTACCATGAAAACAGGGAGCAGGAGGAGGGGAAGGAATACTGAAGCTGGGTCCGTCCAGAAAAAACTTGAATCTGAGCATCAGAAGCTGCCTGAAATTTGTTAGAAGTTGGGTTTATGTCTCACTCTTAAGTATCTCTCTATACCCAGCTTAAAAGGTGCTATTATTTGGTGGTATACATTTAAGAAAATTTAAGACAACTGAAAATTAAAAAAAACCTGTGATTTGTATGGATTTTGAAGGCAGAATGCTCTTTTAGTTTCTATGTTTCTGTATGAGACAAATGCTGTATCCCAAAAGGATGCAGAGTATGAGATCACAGGGGACCAATATCTTGTCCTAAAGAAACTGCTAATGTGAGTTCAATGAAATCTGCTGCCAGTTCATGGATATCATATCATCTGTCATGCTTTCTTACTACCTGGCATCCATAGTGGTAATTTTAGCATCTTTCTATAAAGCTGCCAGAATATTTCACTAGACTTTCCTAGCTGTAATCCAATATGAGGTAATATGTCATTTTAACTGCAGTGGAAGGAAACACAAATGGACATATAAGTCTAGAAAAATATGAGGCAGGGTTGCAGAAAGGCTCTGTGCGTTCTGAACATAGATTACGGGAGGGGAAAAATGCTTTCCTGAACTGATATCTGTGTATTTCTTATCCTTCAGATTTCACTTCATGTGGTTCAGTGGAATGACGGTTGATTCCCTCATAAGTTCATGCTGAATAGGAACTTCCATGCTTTGTACCCCTCTACTAGGTTGAATCAACTTTGAAACGCTTCCCTTTTTCTCTGAGCGTTTTTTCATGGTATTTTTCTTGTTTCTTTCTATTAGACCTTACCAAATAGGTTCTTCTTACCATACCTACTTTGGCAGAAGTTCTGAGGGGATCCCAGAACAGCAAGCAAACTAACCAATCCATTATACTCACAAATGAGAGGTGCAACTGTTGTAGACTTTTCAGCTTTTTAGTTTTCTCCCTTAAGATCTGTAAATAACGTTTTTTTGATTTTGAGTATGTTAGTGTGGATAGGAAAACATTTCATCTGGCACGAGGGATTACCCAGAAGGTGAGGATTTGGTTCAGAGTAACGTATGTTAAAAATAAAATAGTGCATAGGTACAAAATGGATGCATATTACATAAAGGGAAAATAATAAACAAATAAATGCTAACTAATCTACACAAAGCCTGTATGATAGATATTTTTTTTTTAAGTATTTCAGTTCTGCAAATCTTTTGAAGCGTATCCCTGAAGCACTGGTACCAAGACATACTAGTGGATTCAGGAGAAATTTCTGCTCTTGTACATTTTTAAACACGCCTTATTTAGAACAAAAGAAAAAGCACAAAGCTTCACCTTTTAATAATAAAAATAATTCTTTTCAAATCTACTTTTTCTGGATCTACTATTTTTGGCTCGAGCAACAGTGCCAGCCATTTTTATTATGCTTAATATGTTGATTTTTTTCCCCTCTAAAATCCAGTTACAAGTTTGAAAATGTTTTTCTTTTTTTTTTTCTTTCCATTTGGTAGGCACTGCTATTTTTCCTCCCTAACACAGATGCAAGCCGGCTTGATGACTGTTTTCTTGTAAGAGCTATAAAAATTCCAATTTTCCTGGTATCTTATCAAATCAGTGTTATTTATTTTCTAACTGATTTGTTTATTATTATTATTATTATTATTATTCATTTTTTGATGTATACTCATGACAGGAAACACTGCTTAGATTTGGGTGCCCATTGCGCTATACTTTATACAAATACAAAACAAAAAGGTAGGGCATTCTTCAACAGACTTATGATAGCAAAAGCTAAGGACTTCTGAACCCTAAAGTTAACTCCTTTGTTAAATGCTTTGTTAAATTCTTTGATAAATAGGATTGATGGTTTCATATTTTCTCTCTTGCTTCAAAACAGTGGAGAAGAAAAGCTCAGTTAGAAATGAAATTACTCGTTTTATTATTTTTACTATCTTGACTGATATATTATGCAAAACATCTTGAAATATTCTTGTAGACTTAATAATTTTGCAGATTTCCTTTTTATTCTTTCTGCTAGAGTAGGGCTACATACACATTTCAGAAGTTTGACCTCCTGTGAACCACTGATTCACACACAAAAAGTACACAATTGGTTTATAAAGCTCTATTAAGCAGCCATATCATCCTAGAATATCTTTGCCATACTGCTAGGTACAGGAAGGATATGAAATATCTGTTGTCCTCTGTAGGTCTCTGCTAGGTATTCTCTGTAACAAGATCTTCCTGCTGACTCATTTAGGGCATACTCTTGTTTCAGAATCCCGCAGTGCACTGCATTTCAAAGATGTGAAAAATGATTGCATATTTCTGAAATGGCCAAAACACA
Source organism: Struthio camelus (assembly GCF_040807025.1). Classification (NCBI taxonomy): domain Eukaryota; kingdom Metazoa; phylum Chordata; class Aves; order Struthioniformes; family Struthionidae; genus Struthio; species Struthio camelus. The sequence goes on along the minus strand of NC_090946.1, from coordinate 62,467,842 downwards.
CTCTCTTTATTTTCTTTTGCTTCATATGGTTGCCACAGGAAGTAGGTAAAAATGGGAACTTCTGCTGATACATTTTTCATAAATTTTTAAAATTGTCCTAGAGGTACACAAGTTGCTTGACCTGCATTTGAGAACCACAAAGCCAAAACTAAAGAAAAAAGTAATAAATCTGCAAAAGAGTTTGATTTCTTTTGTCTTAAAATAGAAGAATATAGGTTATTTGACACCTTTTTAGGTATCATTTTGTCCTAAGGACAAAATTTTGTCCTTAAGGTCAACAAGAAGGGGTTCTTCAAATACATCAATAGCAAAAGGAAGACTAGGGAAAACGTGGGCCCGCTGCTGAATGGGGCGGGTGCCCTGGTAACAAAGGATACAGAGAAGGCAGAGTTATTGAATGCTGCCTTTGCTTCCGTCTTCACTGCTAAGGCCAGTCCTGAGGAATTGCAGACCTTGGGGACAGGAGAGGAAGTCTGGAGAAAGGAAGACTCTCCCTTGGTGGAGGAGGATCAGGTTAGAGATCTTTTGTCCAAACTTGACATCCATAAATCCATGGGCCCCGATGGGATGCACCCACGAGTGCTGAGGGAGCTGGCGGATGTTATCGCTAGGCCACTCTCCATCATCTTGGAAAGGTCCTGGAGAGCAGGAGAGGTGCCTGAGGACTGGAAGAAAGCCAGTGTCACACCAGTCTTCAAAAAGGGCAAGAAGGAGGAGCCAGGAAACTACAGGCCTGTCAGCCTCCCCTCCATCCCTGGAAAGGTGATGGAACAGCTCCTCCTGGAGGTCATCACTAAGCATCTGGAGGACAAGAAGGTGATCAGGAGTAGTCAGCATGGATTCACCAAAGGGAAATCATGCTTGACCAACCTGATAGCCTTCTCTGATGGAATGAGTGGCTGGGTAGATGAGGGGAGAGCAGTGGATGTTGTCTCCCTGGACTTCAGCAAGGCTTTGGACACTGTCTCCCATCACATCCTCGTAGGTAAGCTCAGGAAGTGTGGGTTGGATGAGTGGACGGCGAGGTGGCTTGAGAACTGGCTGGATGGCCGAGCTCCGAGGGTTGTGGTCAGTGGTGCAGAGTCAAGTTGGAGGCCTGTGGCTAGTGGTGTCCCCCAGGGGTCAGTCCTGGGTCCAGTCTTGTTCAATATATTCATCAATGACCTGGAGGAAGGGACAGAGTGCACCCTCAGCAAGTTTGCTGATGAGACTAAACTGGGGGGAGAGGCTAACACACCAGAAGACGGTGCTGCCATTCCGAGGGACCTGGACAGGCTGGAGAGGTGGGCGGAGAGGAACCTCCTGAAGTTCCACAAAGGCAAGTGCAGGGTCCTGCACCTGGGGAGGAAGAACCCCATGCAGCAGGACAGGCTGGGAGTTGACCTGCTGGAAAGTAGCTCTGCAGAGAAGGACCTGGGAGTGCTGGTGGACAACAAGTTAACCATGAGCCAGCAGTGTGCCCTTGTGGCCAAGAAGGCCAATGGTCTCCTGGGGTGCACTAGGCAGAGTGTTGCCAGCAGGTGGAGGGAGGTGATCCTGCCCCTCTCCTCAGCCCTGGGGAGGCCTCCCCTGGAGTCCTGTGTCCAGTTCTGGGCTCCCCAGTCCAAGAGAGACATGGCACTCCTGGAGAGAGTCCAGCGGAGGGCTACCAAGATGATGAGAGGGCTGGAGCACCTCTCCTATGAAGAAAGACTGCAAGAGCTGGGCCTCTTCAGCCTGGAGAAGAGAAGACTGAGAGGGGATCTCATCAACGTGTATAAGTATCTGAAGGGGGAGTGTCAAAAGGATGAGTCCATCCTCTTCTCCGTGGTGCCCAGCAACAGGACAAGAGGCAACGGGCAGAAACTGAACCACAGGAAGTTCCATCTGAACCTGAGAAAAAACTTCTTCCCTGTGAGGGTGACTGAGCATTGGACCAGGTTGCCCAGAGAGGTGGTGGAGTCTCCTTCGCTGGAGATATTCAAAACTCGTCTGGATGTGATCCTGGGCAATATACTCTAGGTGACGCTGCTTGAGCAGGGAGGTTGGACTAGATGATCTCCAGAGGTCCCTTCCAACCTAAACGATTCTGTGATTCTGTGATTCTAATCAGGTAAGATAAAACTCCATAGAGAAAAGGCTTTTTTTGTTACTAATTCTTAAAGTTACTTTTTCATTCAGTGATTCAATAGCTGGGTCCTTGTTTTCTTTATTCCATGCATCCAACAGTGAATCCTCATACAAAAGACAAATGAAACAGGCCCTATAGCTGAAGGGACCCTTGTGTGTGTTCCAGAGGGATAGGCTGTGATTTAGATTGTATAACACACTTGGGAGTAAGAAAACACTTCTTTTCTGCTTGGATCTCTCCCCAACAGAGATAAAAAGTATTTTGGAGGGATGGAGAAAAGAGATATAGTGATTCATTGCTTAATATGGTAAGGTGCATGTTGATAATATTAATTACTGGTGGCATAAAACTGCTGCAAATGACTTGCCTATTTTCTAAGGCAAGAGCAAGGAGGAAGCAATTTTCCTTAAGGTTCGGAGATGTGAATTTATATGGCATTACCTCCTGCCAGTGATTTCTGCCAATAGTAAATTTGTACTATGAGTGCACTACACTGATTCAACACTCAGATTATAGAAGAATGTGATAACTGACCAGTGCCATTGTGAATTAAGTGTAAGTGATTTTTCTGTCCTTTCAAAGTTCCGCTTTGTTGTTCAGGAGCTTAGGAAAATTTTAACTTTCAAAGTAGAAAAAACTAACTAGGACCTGGTGTGACTAGAAGCATCTTCCTGGAAAGCAGTAAGTGTGCAGTAAGTTCACACTTTTGTATTAACTTCTTTCCTTTGGGATGTCTTTGGTACGCTGTATTCATAGCACTAATTTGAATTATCTAAAGGACTCTAGTCCAAGGTAGTCATCTAGGCTCTCTCTCCAGTCGAGGAATAGAGATAAGCACTGTTAGAAGGTGTTTTATCTCACCATGTGCTTAAGATGGAATAAATTCCCAGCTGGAGATGTCATTAACTAGAGAGGGAAACTATTAGGCTAGCTTGAACAAGATATGTAACTTTCAAATTGTTAATTTAGGTAACTGTAATCCAATCCATTAAGTCCCTCCCCAGGGCCTTATCTAGCTAACAGATTGCCCTGGGCAACCTGTTTCAGTGCTTGACCACCCTCAAGGGGAAAAAAATTCCTAATGTCTCATCAGAGTTTCCCATGCAGCAGCTTGTAACCATTGCTTCTTGTCCTATTGGTGTGCACCTTTGAGAAGAATCTGGCTACATCTTTGCTATACCCTCCAAGTAGTGTCAGAAAATGCCATTGCAATCAAATTAACTGTTTAAAAAGCTGCTACTCTTTCAGATTATTGGTAAAAGCGTGTTTTAAAATGACAATAAAAATGTGTTAATTTTTTTCATACAAAAATAGTCTTACATTTAGAGAGAAAAATTCTTTTAACCATAAACAAAACCCTAGATCACATTTTTAGTGACTAGCTCTGAAAAGGAAGAATTTTGAGACTGAAAGTAAAAATATCAATCAAGGCAAACTGAATTTTCTATTATTAATAGTAGTAGCAGCAATAGCAGCAGCAAAAGGCTTAATAATAATACTAGAAACGGTAATGACAATAGCAGTCATTATTGTAAGAGTAATAAAGGTTAAAAGTAATAGTAGTAGTCATAGTAATACCAGGACCAGAGTCAGTAACGTTGTAGTCGAAGTACAGTTACGGTAGCAGTAGTTTTAACTCTTGCATGAGACAAGATTAGTAATGCTCAAAATCTTATTTCACAAGTGGCAGTAGTAGTGACCAGGGAGTATATTACTCTCCCGACTCCTAGAAAGAGTGTCTTTTGCCTGAAGAACACTAAGAAAGTGTTCTTTAAAGGAAGCATGGTCTGTTCTCGTGGTTCAGTTTGTTAGTTACATTAAAGCAAATAAATAGATAAATAAATAAATAATTGAGCTATATTTTGAGCATCTTGCTTAGATTCAATCCACTTTTTCTTTTTAATTCAAGCACAGATTGCTAATTAAAGCTTCATTTTTTTTTTTTAAAGTAAAAGAACTTCCAGGATTAAAAGATGTGCATCTTTTCCTGTTCTTGCAATAATGAAAACATAAATGATAACAGCAGCAAACTAACATGTGTTTAGCATTCTGAACAACTTTCCCTCTTTTATACTGAGCTTTTCAGCTCATCAGTATGACTTGCCTTCCCAGGCGTGTCTGGTATGCAGGTTCAGCATCATAGTGAATCTCTCCAGTGAGCCACTGAAAGTTCATACTTAGGCACTGCTGTGTCTGCCTCCCTTGAAATAAAGGGGCAAGACACAGTGCTGATCTGTAGATTGGAGACCATATGGTGAGGAATATCTGGACTTTGGCAGATACCAAAAAAAACCCAAAATTAAAAGCCTGAAATATTTTATAGAAATTTCAGGAATGTTGTTCTGTAGCTGAGGTGGAATTTCACATAAATAGAAACACATATATTTCCAGTGAGAGATTTTATTAAAAATTCAAAAGATTTTTTTCCTGAGACGACGTTTAAAGGCTGAAGACTGTTCATTGAAGCCTTGTCTGCTTTATAGTGAAAGTACCAGATGTGACAACTTGCATGTGTTCTGTGTGGAAGGACTTTCTGGAGATCTTTTTTATTTCCCGTAGGGAAATAGTCCTTATGATCTTTATGGACCTCAGCTAAAGCTTAGACTATGTGAAGAAAGAGGCCTGGACAGTCCACAGTATGATGTGGACTGGGGTGCTAATGAGGATTCAGATATAGTCCTCTTTGTGAACTGTTTTCCTATTCTTTTCCTCCACCCATCAAGCTATATTGTAGCCAGCAACCCTGCTGTTAGAGCTAATTGCAAACCAGAATTACTAACTTATGATAAATCCAATTTTCAAATACTATTTTGTTCAGATCTTGATATAAAATAGCAATCTCTGATATTTGTTTAAATACAACATTAAATATATTCTATGCCTTCCAAAGCATGGTTTAATAATAGCAGTAAAGCTTTTGGCATTTGTCTTCAGGTAACAGTTAGGTCCTGCATATTGAGAAAAGAGGAGAAAGTAAAAAGGGTTATAAGTTTCAAAAGGTACATATCTCTAGAAACTCCACAGCTTTATCCAAATGATAGCTATCAAAAGCTAAGCAAGGTTAGATTTTTATTTTGATGAGTGCTTCAAAGATAAAACCCAAGATGCTGCAGAATGTAGAAATACTATGTTAGAATGCATTAGTAGAACCCACAAAGATTTCTGAGCATCAGAAAATCAACATGCTTCAGGGACAGATGTAATATAAGGCTACTCCCCTATTAGCACTCATATCCAGATTGTGTTTGCATCAGACCTATATTTTCATGCAGCTTGAATGTCAGCTGAAGATGTTATGTAGACGTAAATAGTTGTCTTTGTTAAGAGCTGGTTTCATTTTGGAAACATCATATTTTATTAGCAAACATATGGCTTATGAGACATGACTTATTATTGGTTTAGTACCTAAGCTTCACTAATAATATATAAAATTACAGTAAAAATAAAAGCTAAATGGACTTACAAGACTTATTTCTCAGTTTGAGTAGTGAAGTTTTGTAATAACCTTCCAATCAGTGTTAGGAAAGAAAAGCTACATTTGAGATGTAACTTGTCTATTCAAATGGGATATATGACATGGTGCCGTATAACAAATACCTGGATTCTACATTGTTCTTTATTTCTGTGTTTCTAAATCACTGCTCATTTTTAACAATTAGAAATTTTTTAAAACTATAAATAACCATGTGTGTTATCATTTTTTGACCTAACTAGATTAATTAATTTATATTTTATCTTACTAACATTCTTCCTGTGGCTACCACAGGATATGAAATTGCCCTTCCCATTTTATTCTCATGTAATTTTACTGGCTAATGTGCTTTGAATGATACCTGTATTTCAGATGCAGACAATTTTTATACACAGGATGCAAAGTGATTTGTGGTGAAAAATAAAACATAAAGGATATTTCGCCTTATGGTGAAAAAGTGCACATATTACATAACAGTAGCAGGGGCTGAAAATCTAAGAGGTAAATCTCTGAACATAATTCCATATGCACTCACAAACGCACACATATATACATTCCCACACATTCATAGACAAACCATAAATAAAAATGTCTCAAATTCCCAAGAAATAAAAGACCCATTCAAGGAGCACTTGATTGTCCCACACTGAGTTACATAATACGGAGTAATAGTTGTTTCATGTCACAAAGCCATCAGGTGTTTCAAGACAAATGAAATATAAAAGCCATATTTGGAGGGGGAGGAAGGTTGTCAAAGTTTGAATGTACCTATTGAATCTCAGTAATTGCGGCTTAGTGTTTGATTTAATGAAAGGCACTGAATAAAGGCAACTATTTCCTTTGTCACAGCTCATGTTCCTGTTTGTACTATACCCTTCTTTGTCTTCCAAAGTCAAAGCCACGGTCCTCCATTTTAAGCAGAGAACCACTTCCTTCCCTTTGCCTGCAGCCATCCTCATCTGCATGCATTTCCTACACATTAAATGGCTCTGTTAAAAGTGACTATTTCCAGTTGTCAGCTCTGACGCTAGCTAACAGGTTTGCTTTGACTCAGCCTTAGAGGAACTGAAACAACACAACCACAAATGCCCTCAAAATGAGGTACCTGCATACGTACTCTAGCAGAAATATTTGGCCTTCATTAGCAAGGGTTTTGTAATCCAGGCTCCTTGCAGACAGACCTTTTGTTCATGATAGAAGAGATTATTTACAGCTTCTTCTTTCTGAGTAGCTAAAAGAGATTCTGACAAATCTACCAAGCTCTTTTTGCTAATATAGGGATGGGAGGGTGCAATTTTCACCACTCTCAACTCTTCAAATTACCTCAGTCCCATTCTAATGATGGAACTGGTAAGAAATCAAGAGCATAAACATGCTAAGAAAACTCTTCACTCAAATGTTGATTTGTATTTCCATTAACTCTTACTGCCTCTTCATTGGTTAAGATTTTTTGAGGGACAAAGGGAATCCTTTATTGTTTCGAAGAATAGATTTTTGAAAGTCAGGATCATGTCAACTCAGTTAATCTTTGATCTAAATATTATAACAAATTTCACAGTAAAATTATTTTAAAAATTTAAATTTGAATGTGATTGTAAGTAGAATTACTGAAACATCACATCTTTATCCTTTCAGGAATGAAGTTAACTTTACTACAACTGCTGTACAGTTGAAAATACCTTAACTGCATTTAGGATTTAAATTACTTTTCATTACAAAGGTGAAGTACACATGAAGGAGTGAACAGAATACTCCATCGTTTTTATCCTGTTGAAAAACTAAAAAAAAAAAAAAAAAAAGATACAATATTGGAAGAAATAGTGAAATGGGCAAGAAGGGAGAATTTAACAAATATTCTATACATATCTTCTTAGGTGTTTAGGATGCTGAGGACATGGCATACTACTTCCCTTTCCATAAGCCTCTGTGAGGAAAACTGTGTTGGACATGACTTAGAGCACATGTACTGCTTCCTGTAATTAGTAGTTTTTTTTCTTTTTTACTTCACCAGCACTCTCAGATCTATGATTCTGACTTTTAAAACACTTGTTTCTATATCCTAAATGAAATTAAAAAAAGGACAAGAACGCAATTTTAAGAGAAGTTGAAATGGATATTTGTAAATTTTTTCTGAGATACATTGAATCTCTGTAGCCCACTTACTCTCTCAGGCCTTCATTTGACTGAAAAACAGTACTTGTTCTGGCTTGGCCTTGCAACTCCCATTCATTTTAAATTGGAAGAAGGGTGAGCTGTAGGCTTAGAAGAAACTTGACAGAAGAAGTAGGTATTTCTAGACTTTGTGAGCCACTCAGTTGCTTCTGAATGCTGCATGTAGATGCAGGTAGAGCGCTCCAGTAGTGCTGCTGAGCAAACACCATCTGTGTCACAGACTGTGCCAAGAGCATCCGTGTAGAATGTGTCTGCTGGCAAATATTTCTAGTACTGCTTATCCTGGTTAACTGCATCTGCTGCAAAGCTACGTTTTGTTTTGTTTTTCTTTTGAGGAGGTAGGAGGAATGCCCAAGTAAAGTGAAATTGTTCTGCTGAAAAACTTTAGATATCCAAAGAGGTGAAGCTCCAGCTGTTCCTGCCACTGTCTGGGTGTGTTGGAGTAGAAATGCCTTCCCATGTTCCAGGATATCCAGCAGCAAAATGCACTGTTTTGTTCTGCAGCTCACTAATCCATGACATGCCCATGAAATGCCACAGGGGTCCAAAGCACCTTCCAGACCCAAGTTAAGAAATGGTAGTGGCCTAAATACGATTTTGCAGCTGGTACCGAGCAGAGTAAGCTAAAAAGCAAAAGATTTCAGCTGGTACTGTTTCGCAACAGTACAGAGGTCTCTGTTCATCCCACTTCCACCATTACATGCATAGAATTGTGGTTTTATTAATGGTTACAGTTAAATAAATACGTTCAAATTCACCAGCTTGCTTTTCATAATCATTTGTCTTTATTGTTCCCGTTAGTAATTGAACTGGATGTTAGGACAGGATTGTGTTAGGGTACATGAAGCAAAAACTATGCTTTTTTAAAATCGGAATGGATTCTGGTAATGCCTATTTGGGAGGGAGAGACTGGATATGGAAGGCTGTGTGCAGCGTAGCTTGCTTATATAAAAATCTTCCTGCCCTGGCCAACATCAAGAACAACAACTTGGGAAGCAGGAAACTTGAAGTATATGTGCATTTGAGTATTTTTATACTCCCTTGATTTTTTTCAATTAATTCAATTTTCTAACTTTCTAGGGAAATTACTTGTTTGTAGACACAATAATCACTTTAGCAGACTTTTCATAAGCTTGGACAGGAGAGTGTTTGTGATCTTATCTAAACCCTTTATTCTCGTTCCTCCTTCCTTTTTCTTTTACGTGTGTGTGAGTGTGTGTGTGTGTGTGTGTGTGTGTGTGTATAAAGGTCATTTTAAAGTCTGTGTTAGCAGTTTGCATGAAGAAAAACAACAAAAATCTTTTCAGATTTCTATTTTTAAAAGCAAGGAAATTCTTTAAGGTTTTTTTACAGTGATAGATAATATACACAGGACATTTTTCTCTGTGAGCCTAAGTGATATGACAACCTAATTGAGTGGTTGGAAGGTTCATGAAGGCAGGGTGGGAGGGAAATCCAGGTGAGCAATTCAAAGGAACAGCTTATTTCACTAGTGGGTTGCTAGAAAGCAAAGCAAATAGACATGGGGAAAAGGGGAGTAGGGTGTGTATAATGAAAGCTTAAAACATTTATAAAAGAATAAGAAGGGATGAACACCGGGTTTTAACAGAAGTTGTAGACTTAACATTAAGCCTTTTAAATGTTAATGTTCATTAGCATCTGAAAAGGGTTACCAGAAAGAGAACAGAGTAGAATAGATTAATACTCTTGCTTAGATAGGTGGAATGAGGGAATACCCATTTTCTTATGGGTGAAATAGAAGAGTTTCCTAGGGTAGGAAAGTAAGAAAACCTCTGACAGACTGGGGCAGAATCTGTGATTTGAAGATTACAGCTAAAATCAAACTGAAATATTCCACAGTAGTCTCTCTCTGTCTTTTTTTTGTTTTTTAAGAGAGATGTGAACTTTACAATGGTAAAACAGACATTAAATTCATAAAAGTAGATGCATTAGAACAGTGTGTGTATGCATGTTTAGAGCATAAAACCCTTCAGGAAAGAACCTTTATATAGCTTTTCTCTTGCTTTTCTCTTTGGCATTATTAATTTTACATATACTTTACAAAAAACACCATGCAAACCTAAATCTTTCATTTTATCATGGTATGCTGACAGACCTAACAGTGCCCAGTAACACTGTGAAATCTATTTCTGTAGCAGTGATATGGAGGGAAGATTGTAGAAACTTTTTATAAATTAGGCAGTTTAAAGTTTATTAACTTGTATGTAACACGCAACAGTGCACAATGGGTAAAAACGTCTGTTCGCAAAGACTTACTACAAAAAAGAAAATGCACAGAAAGATAAAAACAAGAAGATATTTCTAGATGTTGCCTTACTTTATTCCTCTTACCACATTTTCCTTATTAAGAGAAGTGATAAGAAAGTGGAACAATTGATTTTATTTTTTCCTTATCAAGGCAGTTATGAAAATTTCCTTAAAAATGAACATTCCCAGATGTAGAATTATGATATAAGGTTATAAGTATACATATATGTAAGTTTATATATTTATATGTATTTCCCTACATATATGTTTATCTAATTTCACTTGTTGTGTAGTTCTGGAAGGAAACTTTCCAGTCCCCTCTCCCCATATAGCTAGTATTAAAAATCAAAAGTATCAGTGAAACAAAACATTGTATAACTTTTAACAGAAATCAACTTTATTAGTTAAACGAACCTTTATTATTTCACTCCCACAGTGCTATTGAAGGTAAGATTTTCATTTCCTCATTCTAAAGAAAGAGGAATACTTTGGATATAGTAAACTTATATGAAAAGTGCTTTTTAACATAAGGGCTACTAACATACAACAAACATATCAAAATGAATAGGATTACACATTTGTTTTGCTCATATTAAGATGAATCTTATTTTGTATAATCACAACTACTTTGTCACTTTCTATTTTGCCCGTGACTTTGACCATTTCATATCTTGTAATGTCAGCTCAGAATTCCCTATAAGAGGCAATTGTTCTTCCAAAAGGAAAAAAAAATGCTTAGCTTTTAACTGCAACGGATTGCCCTTTTAGGAAGGGAAAATAAAATGTAACCATGCTATATGGCTCTATCAACTATAAATGCTTGTTTGTAGGTGTTCCGGGACCAGAGAAGTTTAAATGTAAGGTGGAGTATTGAAGTCGTTTCAGGGAGGGGAAATGGCACTTGCTGGGACAATGCTGAAGTCTGGAAAAGGCAGCGCTAGGTTAAAATATTATCCAGGGGAGACATATAATCCAGTGACCAGTTTTCTTCTCCAACTGCTGACTTGATGTGTTCCAGCAGCTGGGCAATGCTTGCAACATTTTTTAAGCCAATATAACTTTGACTCAAAATCGTTTTGTTCATATAAACAAAAGGAAACACCTTAGGCCAGACTGACCAAGGCTGTAAAATGCAACCTGCGCTCCAGCTGCTCCTCTGCACCAGGAGTGGGAGCTGGGACCAGGGTGGTGCTGCAGCTAAAGGTATTTACTGGAATGATCACCCAAGCATTTCTTCTCCAGGCATCCAGAACTGAGAATAAAGGTTTATTTTTTGAAGCGTTTTCTCTTAATAAAACAAGTTGCATTATTATTATTTTTTTTTCCTCCAGGTACTCATTTTGCCTTGTTACTGGGAGAATATCTGCCTCGTTCAGGTCCAATTTCTAAGTTTTTCTTTATTATTCTACTTTCATAATAGAATATGTCATAGTTCCTTTTCCTCCTGGTATCTTTCAAGCAAGGACTTTTTTTTTTATTTTTTTTTCCAGAGAAACTGTCTGAAAACAGCCTGATACGACCAATGTTCCAGCAGTCTCTCCCTTACCTGCTGTTGTTCAGTCATCTTTCTGAGCCAAGGATCTGACAGAGTCCTACTTTAAGGTGCTGTGATTCTGTGCAATCTGAGCCCTAACTGTATCATTAGTCTACACGTAAGGTCGCTTCCAAATAGTTCGTGCCCAAAGCCCTTAGAGGTGAAATTCTTTCCATACACCGAGTGACTCACTAATAATAATATAGAGCTCTTAAAAAAATCCATTTGTCAAAAGATCTCAAGTTGCCTTCTGTAGGACAGTCCCATTTAAACCCAGGAGAGCAGGGGCACAGCAAAGCAAAGGACAGCGTGCGGTTGGAGGGCAGTAGGATTAGATAGGAATGCCAGGGCTCCTATGTCCCAGCCACTGATCTGCATGGTAAATCGGCTCACCCTTATCACCTATACGAATAACAGCCAAAGTTGGGAAACCTGCATATCTTGTCTTCCAGTACTGTCTTCCCTTCACGAAAAGCCTTGGATGATAGAAACCTATTAGTCCTTGCCTCAAGTAAAGCAAGGGCCCAGGAGCATCAGACAATGCTAATTTCAACGCTATCTTTGAGTATATCATCTCTTTAGTAAAGACATCACTCTGCAACAAGGCCCCAAAATTATCTACTCAGATAGACAATGACAGGATTTTACCCCGTGCAGGAGGAGATGTACAAATCACAGTAATGAGATAGTTGAAGCTTTTTAGAAACCATTAGACACAAGGTTTAATTTCACCTCTAAAGAAGTTGCTGGCTCTTACTATGGAGTGCCACTTGCTGCCCATCCTGTGCTCTGCAGTTCTCCCCCCATGTCACCTTGCTTTGAGAAATCCTATTAAATCCATCACAGAGTTTCAGTAGCTCTGTTAAACTGAGTTAGACTGGTAGCTGTTTTAAAATATGGATTTATCAGGCACAGAAATGTGCCAAACTGACAGAGACCAATAGCTCATTCACTCTATACTGCCTTTTCCTAGCCTTGGCACATATTTCTTTTTTTGCAGCTGCCTATGCAATGGAGCAAAGATTCCAGTATCATGCACCATAAAATGCCTGGAGAAAATTTGGTAAGGGATTAATTGTTCAGCATAAAAATAAAATTCATTGTCACTTCTTTTTGTGGGATCCACTCTTTCTAGTCTAAATATTTGCTGTATTAAAAGTAAGATATTTCATGAAAGGTGTTTCCTGGATATAGCTCTCCAGTGAAGAATATTTCAGATAGCGGACAGGCTGGTTAATTTTATTGTGCAGAGGGCACAGAAAGCAGAGAGAGTGAAAGCAGAGAGTCTGTAGAAATGTCTTATCCAAATCAAGCAAGATTTCTTCCCGGTAGGAATAATAAAGCCAGCCGCACAGATCGTTGCTTCACTCCATTTTATTTTAATCTTCTGTTTATCCTTTGAAACAATATAACCTTTCCAAGATTCTCTTTTTTTTTTTTTCCCTATTAAAGCGAGTGCTAAACTGGGCTGAAATTAATTTTTTTAAACTTCCGAAGTCTCAGTTACACTGGATAGTTTTAAGAAGTAATTTTTCACTCCTGTTTTGTCTTCCTGCATAGCTCTGTCCCTACTTCTTTCGTGACGTCCCAGTGTTTTTCCTTATCAGTGAGAGTTTGTTCATCATGGAGCCTGGTCAAGGAATGAAATGGAGCCTGGTCCTGGATTTTAGCTAGCCATATGAGTATGTTCATGCATGGGTCCTGGTGCAATTTGCAGTTGCCTGTGTCGTTAGTAAATTTGTCTCTTATGAAGAATGAAGAATAGGAAAGACATTGTACTGTGACAAAAGTTTTTTAAGTATGAGTTTGAGATCACTGCATTACTCGTTAATGGAAAAGCCATGAGTGAATTATACAGGTTGTCCCAGTAGGGCACTAACACAGTTGTAATACCACCCCGCACAACCAAGCAATCTGAATGTGCCATGCATATTACAGGAAAGAAAGGGAACTATTTTATAGATGCATTTTAAAGGAGTTTAAAAAAATTATGGAAACTATGTCTTTATCCCCCACCTGTGAAGCCAGGTGCTTTATTTATTACAAGAACCTGAAAGAGGTCTATATTATACTAATAACACTTTAAAACACCTAAAGTGTCTTAAAAACACTTTTGTGAATTTGAAGCCAAAACCTATCAAATACCAGAATTATATATAAAGACTACATACCCATCAGGAAAAAGTATCACAGCTTCCCATAGCATGAAGGAACTGTTTCCAAGTCTAATGATTTATAACGGTCTAGACCATAAAATCTTTTTTTGCTTTCAGAGATAGGTTAGTTTCACACTTTCTGAATAACAGAAGAATCTTTCTTGATGCAGCAGGAGTCCATACATACTGTAACGTGTACTTATGTTCACGTGCAAGCTCTCTCCAGTAAATGGTGATGAAACTTTCGGAAGATTCTGTGTGAGAGATTTCAGCTTCTGTGGATTCTCTGACAGAAAAAACAGTCCAGTTTTTGCAACGCACTTGTGGTCACTTATAGCTTGCTGTACTCATTACATTCACATATTCTTCTGTCATGCTTTTGTTATATATACCATTATTATGACTTTTTTTTCATGAATTTTGATACAATAAATATATACTCCCCAATGCCACAGACGGTCTTCATTCATATCCTCAGTGGTAATGATGTCACTGAACTGATGCTCAAGGTTTGCTCTGAGCAATTTGAAAGGGGTAATTAGCCTACTTCCATCCATTTATTGTGTTTTAAATGGTTATGCAAAATGGCTTGGGGTAGTCTATTTTCTGACACATGCACCATCAAAGTGAAGAATGAAGCTGCATTGTCTCAATGATAAGTATTTGACAATTCCATAAGACTGTAATATTTGAGATTGCATCCTGCCATTTTATTTCGGAAAAGGGATAAAGACAGCGTGGTTGATTGTCTTAGTGCCTTGAAACAATAACTATAATATGTCTGCCTTTTGCAGCTGTACAGTAGGTAGTAACAACAATTGTACGGTAGATATTTACTTTTGTTTGTGGAACAAAGAAAGATGATGCCTCTTTCATTCTAGACAGTCTGTTTTGGTCTCCCAGATCAGCAGCTTCAGACAGCAGGCTGCTGAGGTAGCAGAATTTTTATATTATTTCAAGGTATATTAAGGCCTCAACATCTCTTTCAGTGGAGAGAGGGCTGGAACAGACCTTTATTTTTCTTATGCTTATGGTCAAATTTAACCACTTGTCGGTTTGATCAAAATGCACCAAAATGTGCCGAACATATACAAGAGTGATCACAACCAACTTGCCATAATCGGTGGTGTCCAGAATACAGACTAGCAGCTCTGGAGTAGGACAGTCTCTGCTATCTGTGCAAAGTTGAATGAAGATGCTTTTATCACTGTCCTTAAATGCATTACAGAACTATCCCTAAATACAAGTACAGTGCCATTTTTGACAGTCAGAGAATCTGACTTCCTGCTCAGGCTGAGGATCCTCACCACCCTATCATCCAAAGATAAGCAAACAGTATTCTCAGGCTTGTGTGGACAGCTCAAGTTTCACAGAGGCCTCAAGAGATCTTCAGGGCTGACAGAATCAAAGGCTTTGGCCAGGTTATCTATGAGTACATAAATATTTTCATTCCATTCTTCAAAATTTTCTTACATCTGTCCACCTGTAGGAATCATGTCAACCAGACTTTAATGTGCATTGACTTGCAGGAAGTTTTTTTTCAACAGCTCCACTGCTGAAAGATTTTTTGGAAAGATTTTGCCAGGAAACTGAGAGAAGCAAGTTAGTCCAGCATTTATCCCGGCATGACTGGTGACCTTTTTGTTTGGAGAGGTCAATGATGCTGGCATTCTTGAACTCCCAAGTCATTATCCCTTATTTAATCTCATCTTGGGGTCAACAACTGTCTAGTCTTCCAACTAGGTGGTGATCGCTGAAAGTAACTAAGCTCCTAAGAATAACATCAGACCTCACTGCATCGATCAGCAGCATCTGCGTAATCCATTAAAGAGTCTGCAGAATGCATGATGGTTTGCTTGTTAACTCCTAAGTAGAGCTGTGGAATTTTATTGAAAACTTCATTAGAGTGAATGTATGAACAGCTTAACAAAGCATGAAAATATCTGCATTAGTGATATACTATTTCATATTTGCTCTTAACAAAACCTGGCCATCTTCACCAAAGAGATGCAAAACACCACTAATTTTAGGGCAACAGACTATTCATGAATGGTGTAGAAATGTGTGACTTTTTTTTTCTGGATCTGCAGCTTGATGAAACTCTTCCCACCTCTTCTACCCACCATATATCTTTCTTGACACAAGCTCTGCTTATTTCCTCTTTGGCTGTGGGATAAGCAGCTTTCCTGTTTGGCAAGTTGTTTGGGTATTTTTTTAACCAAGTTTTTGCAATACACGCATAGCAGTTAATAGATATTTGAAATTTTCCTTATTTTGATCAAATTAAGTTTGATGATGGCACTTACCAAAGGTCAAGTCCCCTGTGCAGACTCTTCATAAACACCTGTGAGTCTTTTCTACTCCTAGTCAACACCTTTTGATTTGTTTTTGTAGCTGACCTGTGAAGGGATTGAGCTCGGTCTCTAGTCTCTTGTTGTTGTGTGATCTTTTCATAATCTTTGCCATTTTCAAGTAACTCAAGATTTAATCTTTTACAGAGCTTGATCACTGTAAGATATGACAGTGACAGCCGCTTGCAAACAGCTTTTCACCAGGCTGTGATCAGACTAGCTCTTTGCGTGGCTTGGCTTTTTCTGACACTGTAAACATCAAGCTGTTGCAATCAGCAAGATGGCAGTACTTAGAACATGGATGCACACATGTGCTGTCAGTCCTTGGAGTGTGCATCTCTGGTTGTCACCGTATAGTGTTAGTGCATTTTCCATGAGAACATGTGCTTCCCTGAAATATTGAAGTCTTGGCAAAACATGTCATTAAAGTCTCTCAGTGTGATGAGATTTTGTTATTTCAAGAATTCAAGGTAATTATCTTCTTCTGGTACAGAATGAAGTACTCTTTGATAGTTATAAACTGTAGTCTAGATAGTCATAGCTGTAGTTCGTTGGTACTAGTAACTGAGTGACAACTACGTGGGAAGCCTAATCTTAGTTCCACCAAGTCAGCTTTTGATGCCATTGGAAAGTGAATCCAATTCACAGGGAATGCATATGGCAAGGTCTGCTCAAGATAGCTCACTTTCTCACTTGCTCATTCAGTGAAAATAGAATTAGCTCAAATTTTTTCAAATGGAGCTTTACCAAGGAGGCTGCTATGTCAGTGCTGGAGCAGTCAGGCTGACAGTTCAGAAATATTACAAGTTTTTGAGGTCCTGCATCAGTATCAAGAAGTGTTTAAACTATCCATGTCTGGGTGCAAGGAAGGATGTAAACTCTCACTTAAATGCAAGTGTGGAGTTACCTCTATTCTATGTCCACCACTGTTCTTTCTTTGCCATATGACTTTCAATAGCTGAGGACAGGGCACAAAACCACTGAAGAGCATGAGCAGTGATCTGATTATAGTGAAAAAGCCTTGTGCAGTGCTGATTCCAGTCACCTAGCTCTGCTGTTTTGTCACTGTATTGTCAGTACTGTAGTAGAGTGGAAAATGATGATAGAGGTCCCCTGAAGATCCCCTGTGGCTGATACACACAGTGTATCTGGGCTTGACATCAAAACATCCTTCCTCTCAAATTAAATACACCTTGTTTTTCTTCTAAGAGAGTAAATCATTTGAGAGCTAGGAATGAAATGTAATATAACCAGTTGTTGTTGTGCGTTGGTACTTTTGCTTCTTATCTGTAGCTTCATTGACCTCAGTGAAGCTGTAGCTTGTGCTGTAGCTTGTTGTGCTTCACATTAGGTGCAGCAGTATTGCAATGAAATACATAAACCACTGTTTAAAACTCTTATTTGTGGCACTTGGTGACACTGATGAATACATGGAATATATTGGGAGCTGTATTTTTTAAAGGTTCTCAAACAAGCGTACTTCATTTTCTTTGTCAAAGACTGCTCCTACCAACAGAAGGAACTGCTACCAGGGTTGATTTTGCTGCAGACCTGGAGTTTGAGGAAGAAACAGGAAAAATATCTGGCACTTGCTTAACTGTTTAATAAACATATTTGCACTCCATACAATACCTTGATTATAGAAACTGTAGCAAATAAAATAAGTAGCCAACTAGATCAAAGAGACAATAACTCCGTGGAAAATATGACCAAAAGGTAGCTTGGGTGTCCCACAGATAATTTCAGAGATAAAATGACAACATATAGAGTGAAAATTTGGTAGGGATAGCTAATTCTAACCTGGGGAAATGGGACACTAGCTGTGTGTCTCTGAGTTTACTTACTGTCAACCAAAAAAATAAAACTGATCTTCTTTAACACAAACATATTAACTCTAGCTGTCCTTATCTACATAAATTATTAACTTATGAGGACTTTCTTTACCTGTATAATATTTTACTCTTGCTTCTCGTACGACCACTACATATCTTTCTAGCAAGTTCAACATACATTCCTCATTCAGACTACTTAATTTATCACAAATCATAAGGGAAAAACACTGTTTTTCTATTCTCAGCTAGCATTATTAAAATTTCACTTTCTTTGCACTAGTGCATATTCATTCCTTGCACTGCAGGCATAAAGGTTTCCAGGCAACATGACCAATGTGGGGTTTTCCACAGAACGCGCTTAAATGAGACTAAATATGCTGCACAAAAGGAGTTTACTTCCTTGGCCGTGAGGAACTTGGAAAATGAGTGTGGGAACAACAGAGAGGGACAACAGAAGGAGCTGGGAGATTCAGAGAAAAAGCAGGATTTGATTCTATGCATATTCTTCTGTCTTCTCAACAGATCCATGGGAGGAATAGGATATAAATCCAAATACAGCTTTGCTTCTCCAACCCCCCCCCCCACATGCATCTAATAAAGGCCCAGGTGACGCTGGGTAGGTGTGAAGCTCTGGATTTTGGCTTAGGATAAGAATTTGAGCCCAAGTTGATGAGGCTAAATCAAATCAAGAGCTTTGAGTTCACGCCTGAAAATCTATTTTCTTTGTAATAAAAAGCCTTAACCTCCAAAATGAAAACCAGTTTTGTGCTTGATTTAATATATTCTTTTCTTTCTCTCTCTCTCCGTCTGTCCAGGATGGAGGGGGAAGCAGGAAGATACTAGCACAAATGGTATGGAAGTTGAAAGTGATTATAATGCATGATGTAGGAGGAAGAAAATTATGGGGAATTAGCAGTTCGCTGACAATTACATTGTATATATTATAAAAGAATCACTGAAAAGATATACGTAAATTACCTAAATTTTCTATCTGAGTTTTTCTCTGTTCTCTACATTATGAAACTTGAGTGAGATTTTGTGAATTAAGGACATGACAAAAATAAAAGTCAATTTATTATATTTTAAATGATTCATGACGCATAGCAGATGCACAAATACTGATCTGTGTATGTATAATTCTTCCATAAGGTATGTATGTGATGATGAGTTAATGTACTGATGAAAGGGAATGCAGTGTGGAACAGCCTACATTTTGGAGTGATGAAGATAAAGCCTAATAATTGCATCTCTATTTTCACTTTTATTTTTTGAGAGCCTATTCTATTAAACTTTTATGGAAGTAGAAAAATAATTGAGATATTGATGTACTTACTGGTTGTGATTTGGAAAATGTGTGATTTCACAATATTTTGTATACATGCATAGCCATTTCTACTATCTACTTAAGATGTGACAGTTTTTAAAGGTTCCAGTAAAGCCATTTTTTTAATCTACTGTTTGAGACAAATATGCAGAAAAGCAGGCTGTTCCCCTTTTTATATATTTATTTTCTTTTTTACCTCAGTATTAATGCAGCTATTTCACAGGAACCTCATGTCACTGATGGAAAATCAGTTGGTGTACCTGGAAAAATGAAAGAGAGGAATGAATGAATGAATATTCTGATTTTCCGTTATAACCTGGACTTCTGGAAATGATGGTGATGTAGGTTAAAACCTTTGAGCTCCAAGTTTCCTTCAGTTGGATGGATACAGGTCAGAAAAAAACCCTATCTAAAACAAAGATAAATATTTAAGAAGAAAATCCATGAGATCTGAATTGAAGCTCTAGGTTTTGTTGTTGTTTTCTTCTGGTATTCATCAAACCACTGAACTACCTAACATTTGCACTGTTTATTTTATACTGCTCCTCTATTTGTTTGGGATATTTTTAGCCCTTTTATTATCACTTCATTATGTATACAACTGCTGTGTTATTTGGGGCAAAGATTGTCTTTAAGTTTAGTCAGACCTAGATTTCTGACCGACACCTCCATATGTTACTGTTGACAGAATGTTTTTTTTTTTTCTCTTTTTCTGGCTTGCTGTGTTCTAGCTCTTGCTGAACAGGAATTAACTAAATTGATTCCCCTATTGGTAAGAAAAATGATACAGGTGTCAAACTTTCACCTGTTGTAAGGGTGTAGCTGGTCATTGGCTACTTCTTTCTATTGGCTGGGCATCTCCATGTCTAGGAACTGGCATTTGCTTCTGTCCATTCAGACAGGAAGTGGGGAAGGCAGAAGAGGCAGATATTTCCCAATGGTTACGTTTCTCTTTCTTCCCATCTCATGTTTCTTTCCTGTTGCTCACCCCAAACCTTTCTTCACTGATGATCTGAGCACAGGAAGGGAATAAGAGCCCTTTGAAGAGCTCATTGCCTTCTAGGAGGAAGGTATTTCATTTACTGCATACCTTTTCCTCTTCCAGGTAGTCTCTGCTCATTTCAACAGAATTTCAACAGCCTTGGTAGTCTCCATTACAAACTGAAACAAAGCAGTCTTTGTTTGGATACCAGTACACAAAACAAAACAGTGAAGTTTTCCCACTTTCCTTCTGACCTTGTTATGAGCAGGCTGAAGGGGTGAATTTATTTGGCCTATCAGTTTGCAGTTCTTATAGTTCTCAAGGCCATTGGTGAACACCCTTTTTTCCTCACTCTCCATCTACTCCTCCATAACTAGCCAGCCATAACTTAAACACATTCTTTCACAGTAAACAACATGGGTAGGTATTCTGAGATCACAGTTCTCATGTTCATGAACGTATTCTCTCCTCACTTAAGCTGGAAATATAAAAATCTAGATGAAATAGTAAATACTTCATGATTTCCTCACCATTTTGAATTTGTCTGGAACTAGATCAGGATATTCAGTCTTCTACCTGAGCTTCTCCTCAGTAATTCCTACTTTCTTCCATAAATTAATTCCTAGTTTCTTCCATAAATTACAAAGTTTTACATCTCAGACTACATACCTGAAATGTTTTGGTTTGATTTCTGTCATTCTTCCTTTTAGAATGGCAAACATAAACCATTTTTATTGTATAATATCATAGCATATATAAATGGTCAGGTGATTAAAATCCCTTATTAGACAAATTACTGTTTAGTTGACACCCAGAGAGTCAGACTTTTGTCAATAGCTTGTTTTGGATGGTAGCCATCTTTCAATTTAAGGGTTTTAATTCAGCAGAAGATTTAGCATAATAATTTAAACTACTTCTCTGTTACATCCAAGAACTTCTCCACGAGGTTTTATCTCAGCATGGAGGCAAACATAGCAGCAATCGAAACTACATCCCATCATCAAAACTCATTTTGCAGATGGGCATAGATACTACCATGAAATTTTCAACACAAAACATGATGAACAAACTGTGATACAGTTGCAGTATATAAATGTGTTAATAAATCATCCTTCTTTTTAAAGGGAACCTTATGAATAGTCAACTTCTGTTTAGTTCTGCAGCTAGTGTTTGTGGTGACGTGCAAAATCTGGATAGACTTCTCAGAAAAGAGAGAAGAAGATGATCTACTAAAAACCATAGTGGACTAACAAAAGAAACAGGAGTATCAACAGCATTGATAACAAAAATGTAGTGAAAATCCAAATTAAATCTTCTGCCTATGAGATCAGTGACTTGTGTTCATAGGAACTGAAGCTTTGTCAGTGTTCAAAAAAAAGAGCATGCTATAGAGCATGGAGACAGATCTTTTATGCAGGAGAAGTCACGCAGCTTTTTATAGAGACACTGGAGGCTGTGTGACTTAATTAGTCATGCCATGCAATTGAACTGTTTATGCATCATGTAACTGCTACGCTGTTCTTCACCATCACTAAATGGCTGTATGGTAAAGGGCAGCTAGGTGTACTTGATGTAGGGGTATTGCAGAGCCTTTAAAAGAGGGCAGCTAGAGGTGGGCTGTCCAGATAACTTAAGGATAGCCTCATTGTCTGGGGAGAATTTGAATAAAAACATGGCAGGGATCTGGCAACAGTTTTCCACCTCCTAACAGAGAAGACATAAGGCTTCATAGAACCATATAGATTAAATAGAAGACCTGCTTGTCTCTCAAGTTGCCTGAGAGCCTGAGCACCTTTAAGAGTTAGCACAGGCATGCCGTGATTTTGATCTAGACAAAAGCTGAAGAGATTCTAGAAAAATAATCAGACAGTGTTTATGGTATTAGGAGACGAATGAGAGTTAAAAGCCATAAAACTGTAACTGGTGGAATATCAGTAGAAGAATGGAAAGCTTGGAAAGCACATTCTAATCAACATCTTACAGTGTGTAATGATCTAATGTTATTCTCTCTACTAAGCAATAAATGTAGCAGAGAAATCATCAAAACCACAGACTCACAAAAGGTTTCTCTAGTCAGCCTAGTACTTCTTGAATATGGAGCTGTCAACATGTTTGGAGGGAACGACACCTTTTTATATTAGCCACAGGCCACCTGCAGTATTTGTCTTGGAAAAGCAAGTGCAAAGTCCTGGAATAAAAACATGTCAGAGCTGTGAACTTAATTGTTGTCCCTGACAAAGCTGTTCATAGCATTAGCGATCGAGTTTGAGCATCCTTTCTTCTCTTTCCATATGAAATACTGCATTGCTGCTCCTGAGGGAGTTGTGTCCTATTGCTTTCTGAAGACATGTGACATTAAGCTATTCACACTCTTTATCTGGATGAGGAGCACCCTGTTCATATTACAACAGAAAAGGCAAGGTGAAGACCACTGCTGTGCCTTGCAGGTCTGTCTCAGTGCAATGAGACTGCCTCAGGCTTGCGGTTCCACCAAGCTATGCTTCACTAAATCGAACACCATGTTAAAATTCACAGTATTGGGTACTGAAGGCTTTGAATAAGATGACAGTGTGCTTAGTCTGCTTCAGAATTACACTTCTATTTCGGAATGGTGTCACTAATATTCTAAGGTTCAAATTCTCAGCTGGTTTAAATTGCTTAAAGTATTTCCTTCATGTTTACTTTAACTGAGTGGTGTTATGTTAACTAAGAGTCTGTCCCCAAGTTTTCAAACCCTTAAGGCATGATCCAAACCGATGTTCTGCCATTATGCTCCTGTTAGTGCAGTGAAAGAGCATCACGACACCCGCTAATGTTTCATGAAGTTTCTAAACTGTGTAGCAGCATCTTTCCTTAGAACTCTAGTATGCTTTGGCTTCCATATCTTTAAAAAGTCACTTCCACCTCTCCATCCCTCAGTGATTTAGACCTGCAGTCTGTTGGAGGCTTTTGGATAATGGTGTCACTTTCTATGAGCTGAGAAAACCTAAACATCCCCCCTATGCTTTTAATCTGAAGATGACAGAAGTAAGTAGAATCTTCTGTTCTTGCATTTGATTCCCATGTTGACCCCTGAGACCAAATTTGTTGAATTTAAGACTGTTAAGTCAGCGATACAGAACTGGTTTCTGAAACTGAGGGATTTTGTCCCCTGACATCTGTTCTTTTAAGATAACATCTCCTTCCTGTTGGCAGTGCTCATAAGGAAGCCTCCGGTTGTTACATGGACATGCTATGGTGCAGCTGCTTTACTAAGTTCCTAAAATATGGATCAAAATTCAAAGTGAATTTGAAAGCACAGGAGACGCTCAGTCAGATGTGTAGGAAATTTTCCTTCAAGTCTGCCTTTTAACTCCAGAATAAGTAGAAAGCATTTGAAAGGAAACACCAGCACTTGAATTTTATGACTGTAAAAAAATGTAACCATACTTTTTTTGTCTCTCTCCCTCGTTTTTTTTCGGTCCTCCTGCTAGCTGATCTCTGGAAGCTGCTCTCACTTAGCTGTGTTCCTTTACTTAAACCTTTCTTTCCCTTTAGATGCCCAATGCTTCATAAAGCAAAAGAACATATTAAAAAAAGTTTAATGCATGCTGATAACTTGAGAAGAATCAGAGTTAGGCAGCAGTTAAACCATTAAGCAGTTGAATAAAGAATTATTAAGTGCTCTTCAACAGCTTTTACAGTGAGTAGGTCTATCTTCTCATCAGCAGAGGAGTTCATAACTTTACTGAAGCTCCAAGTAATAAAAATCTATTTTCAAAATTAGAGCGTGTATATATTTTCCAGGTATAGTATAAACAGCCCTTGCTGTCTTGGAAAAATATTTGGTCACAGAAGGTATTCACCCAAATTTCCTCCTCACCAATTCTAGCTATTTATTAAATGATGGATCCAAACCTTAGTAGATATTTACAGTTTTTCATTTTCCCATGATTGTGGTGTATGTCTATTGATACTCCAATCACTTGAGAAGAATTTTCAGTTGAACTAGGTCATTTCAGATTCAATTTGGCAGTAGGAAAATATAATCTGTGTACGCCATTGACTAAGTAGATCAAAGAGAATGCAAATGAATCCAAAAGAAAGCTTTACTAACAAAATGTGGATCAGCAATGTGATTAAGAAAAAGGAAGAAAAGAGGAATGCCAGAAGCTTCATTTCTAGCTAGATGACCTTTTCTGCTACACTATTAAGATTTTTTTTCCCCTCCTCCAGTATTTGAAATCATCCCCTTAATATATTTTTTCGGTAGCTGACATACGTCTATTTTTATCTATTTATTGTCTTTTCATTTGGAAGAATTTAGCTCTGCAGTGCTGCCTTCTGAAAACTGAAAATAAACTGTGATGGACCACAAATAGTTAAAATCTGACATCAAGTGATAAACAGAATGTAATGAAATAATTCAGTTTATTAGACTTTTTTGATCTACTTTCTTTTCATTATAGTGAATAGTGTCCCGATTTATAATTGTGCAAAATATACAGATGAAAGTTAGGCAATACATACACTATTCATTTTCTATCTAAAAGAAAGGTTTGTAAAAGGCACAGAGATAAGTAACTTTGTCTTCCCCATGAGACCAGTCATCTCATGCATAACGTAGCATGCCGAATAGCTTCAACTCTGTTGTGTTTAGATAGCCACCTATTTGACTGTAGTATGTAGCTATTAATAACGGAATCTTCAAATATAAAATATGACATATTTGAGAGGTTTTGTGAGCGGTGAATAGTATGTAAGTCACATATTTGCAAGTTATTTCTGATGATTTGAATATTCATGGACACTTCCTCAATACTTACTAGCTTCTGGAGAGATGCATGCACATGGCTTTTAACTCTTTCTGTGTATTACTCAGTGCAAAGTAAACAAAACAACCAGCCTCCCAAAAACAACAATTCCCAGTTTGCATTTCCTGTCCAGCGTTCACAGACTTTCCAAGGTGCCTCTGCCTACTGAGGGCCAGAGATGAGAGCTATCACTGAGGTCCTGGCCTGGGATCTTTACACCAGTTTCTAGGAGTCGCATTTGCTCCCTTGCACTGTTCCGCCGAGCTCCCTAAGTGATGTCACAGAGAAGCCCAACATGAGTCCTCGATATCATAAGGAAGAGTAAGACAGGAATCCTATTAACCTGGGTCTCCCATAGCTCCTCTTGCAATTAAAAATAGTGTCTAGCAGCAGGTTTCCTAATTTAGCCTTTGAATGAAGGAATGTCCTCTGAAGAGAGTTTTGGGAAGGGTCTTTTAATGCGTTATGTTTGAAGGAGATTCTGTGCCTACATAACGGAGAGTGTTCGATGTGAAGAGATAGATGAAAAAAGACACCTAGGCTATATCCATATGTGTTAGTGAACTAAATGGTAGCAGAGCCCGTTCTTTGGACTTGTGGCTAGCTAGAACAGTCTAGCTATGCTACACTATTATATTTCAAAATAGCATGACCACTTCCACACTTCTTAGTGGGAATAGTCACTGATTTGGGCTGACAACCAAGATATGCCCAGAACTTGTTTGGAAGAATTCTAATTGAGCTAGAGAGGTGCTGTGGACTGTTTTGCTGATTTAACTATAAAAATGGTATAGCTTCCGTGCCTGGGCAGAAGCCAGGTTCTCTTTAAATCACAAGTAGAAACTGTGTGCTATATCTGGCTCTGATGGAACTAGAAAGTTTCACAAAATTGAAAAATTTGGGGGAAGGAGGATGGCAGAAATCAAAAATAAATGAATTACTTTTAACAGGAGTTTAGAAAAGAAGATAAGGTTATGTGCAATTCTGATCACAGTGTGCCTTTTCAAGCATGATTTTTAGCTTAAGATGATGGGGAATCTCATAATTATTTGTAATTTATTTATATCTGAGGAGCAGATACATGATAGAGGAAGAGAAAGGAAGTTTGTTTGGTTGGATATTTTTTAAGCATAGCGGTAGATTCATTGTGATTTGTCTTATTGCAGTCTCAGAGATATAATCAAATATATTTACCACAACTAAAATCAGTAACTAATGCAATATGTTATCTACTGACTATGGTAGTTTTTTTTTGCTAGAGAACATATAACTTTTGTAGGACAAGCTATTGTGTATTTGTTTCTAGTTCCTAAGCTTTCAGTAATGCATTTTGCTCACATACATAAATGATAGACGTCTTTCACAGTACAACAAACTAAAAGCTTACGAAATATATGATAGACTTTCATTATATATATATATATATATATATATATATATATATATATATACACATATACAAACAGTACCACATCTTCTGTCTGTACCAAAGAGCATATAGGAAGTCTATGCATAATGCAATACCCACCTCCCCTTGCCTAAGGAGAGCCTAGCTGAGATTTTTTAGGTTTCTAGCTAGAACATGACCCAGTAACAAAAATCTTCATAGTTACCACAGGTGAAAGTCTAGTTAACAGGTCTCTGGTTCTAATAGTTATTAAAACATTATGAACAATGGGTTGTGTTGCTGAAGGGAGTCATTAACAGGTTCAGGATCCAAATTATTCTTCTTAAATGGAGTGAATAGGTTGAAATAATTTCTTTGAGGCTTGACATGTCCTTAGTCTCAACTAGATTTTTTTAGTTTTTGTGTCCTGAGGTGACTGAGCAATATTTGTGAATAAAACTACCCTCCACCTACTCACTGTCATTCATGTGGGTTTAAACAATGTATAATTTATAAAAATATCTTAAATCTGAACATTTCCCATTATTTTTCCAACTCCACTGGAAAGGCTTTTGTTACTTTGACTTATGTCAAAAGGTGCAGTAACCCTCCTATTTGTATGATCCAGAGGCCTCAGGTATTGTGAATCTCCATATAAGATTTGCAACAAGATTCATCCAGCAATAGCTGTCAGTGTGGTTCAGAAAGCAACAAAATATTTAACAGAATGTCTGTAGCAGTGGTCAATGTATTATATAGGTCATATATTCAGTGTGTTGGCAATGCGTACAGGAAACCGACTGATCTGATTTCTAAGGACTGCTAATGGCACAAGATCTAGTTATGTCCATCAGATCTTTGATCCCCTAGCAATAAAGGTCATAGTCGTAAATATCTCCAACTAGTTTATAAAATCCTCTTAGAGTTTCTGCTTTCTCCCTGCATTAGAGAAGACTCTAAGTTCAGAAGGAAAAAGATTTGTTTAAAATCTTTAGAAAACTTTCCTCATTTTGATATCAGTTATTCTTCATTCAACCTCTGACACCAATCATGCAAAGCAGCAGTAAAATGACCAAGAAGCCCCACACCATGTGTGTCATTTGTAGGTTGTGGTACAATGTGCTGAGGTGTTCCTCTGCTCCCTTCTCATTAATACTGACACCCAAATCCTCATGACATTAGCTTCCAGCTCCAGGAACACTTCTATGCTCTCATACTGTACTGTCTGTGAATTTATCAGTCTCCTTTTTTAAGCAAATTCCTTGAATATATTTTTGAAAGGCAATTCCTCCCTTCTCTGGTTTTAGAAGAGGCATCTAAGAATCAAATAAAATTTATTTGTGATTTATTTTATTCCTGTTGATTTTGTATTTTTCTTTAATTTTCCTCTCTGTTTCCATTTATCTTCACCTCCTTCTCACACACACCTCTTCCAGTATCTAGCTTCTTTCTAAATCTTTGATTTTTTTAATTTAAGAAGGGTCTGATGGAGAGAGAAACATGCTGTCCATATTCAGTTCGTGCAGATAGTGAGCTGGGTTTGAAGGGAGGCTGCGAAGCATGTACCTGGCATGTGTGGAATGAGCCCTGCGCTTCTGTGAGTGGGAGCTGGAACTCTATTCCTGTCTCCATCCTAAAACTCAGATAAGCTTGGAGAATATTGCACATTAATGAGTGCACAAACAGAAGTCAGCATTTGCAGTGAGAACAGAAATTGATCTTTACTGGAATACTGCCCTGGAATTTTCCTTTCTCAGTTGATATCATGCAGTCATAGGGCAAAAATCTACTCCAGTATATTTTTGCAGGTCATAAGTCACATAAATATATTGTTATTTCTTTAAAAATACCATATTAAGAAATACAGATCCTGAGGGTGGTATGTAAACAGGATTAACCCTCAGCTAGTGTTGATTTTAGGTTTTAGCTCTTATTAATGCTCATTTGGGTTTAATGTATCACTAACTTTGGAGCAGTCTTGCTTTAAATTTGTAAAGGCCATTGGTTAAAGTATCAATTTACAGAAAAGCATCATCTACTGTTTGAAGGACAGGTGCTCAGCTTTCAAGAGCTACTACTGCTTGAGCAGCCTGGCAGTGGCTACTGAACTGCTGTTAACATGTTTCATTGGAATGTTTCCCTGTGAACCCCAAGTAAACATTTAAAGAAGTATTCATTAACTTTTGTACTTCGGATTGGATAACCTTGCATTAATGAAAGATGCTTTATTTTACCTTTCTGTCTAAGAGCCTAAGCGAAAAGAAAGAGCTGTACATTTAGAGGAGTCAGTCATGCAAAAACGCTGCTAGCTCCTGTAACGATAATGTTCAGCCCCACCAGTTGTTGGTCTGTGAGACAGGCCTTTCTTTTTTAAGGGTGAGAATTAAACTTCCAAAGGAAAAATAAATAAATTAATTAATAAAAACCCTTTGTTAGAGCATGTAAAATTAGGCACAGCAGTAATGAAGAAAAAACAGAAAAGTGCAGAATGCAAAATCTGGCATACTTCACAAAGCAGGTTGCCTGTGCAATCTTTAATTTGACTTT
Source organism: Struthio camelus (assembly GCF_040807025.1). Classification (NCBI taxonomy): domain Eukaryota; kingdom Metazoa; phylum Chordata; class Aves; order Struthioniformes; family Struthionidae; genus Struthio; species Struthio camelus. The sequence goes on along the minus strand of NC_090946.1, from coordinate 62,438,914 downwards.
TATACTTGTGCATTCCATGTAGAATTATATGATTAGCTGTAGAACTGAGAAGGCTTCCTGCCTCAGTGCACTAGAGAGATGATGCTTCTTAACAGCTATTTGTTTGCCTTTAGTGTTCAAAATGGGTGATGTCTGCATTACGCATGATTATTCAGCACATTCAGAAGACAAAATTATTATTTTCTACAGTATGTAAGTACTGTGCAGAAGTTAATATCTCTTTATAACACTCTTACTATTCAGAGGAATTGAAGGGCAGGACCATTTGACAACCTACTTGATGCACATTGGAATTTTTTTTTCCCTGAGCATGCTGTAATAGCAGACATGTTCAAAAGGCAGATCTGCTTAATTTTATTCACATGAGTGAGGGCACAGAACATGTGAAAATGAGAAATAGTAAGTGTATAGTTATCAAGACTCTCTAAAATCTTTGGTTTAAGTAATTTGCCTAGTCTGACAAAATAACTGTTTTTGAGATAGGAATGCCCTTGCTCTTTTTAAATCTTTTATTTCTTTCTTTGGTCATCACAGATGATTGTTTTTCAGAACTGTAACAAGCAAGGTCTAGGTCCTATAGAAGTATCCTGCTTCAATGCATGTACTGTTTCATTCCTTAAGTGTACGACACTGAGTGCTACCATATACAAATGTTAAATGTGACAAGGATCTGCTCTGCTTCTATCAGCCCCCACCTCTGTCACTGCTCCTTCTCTGCTAGCCCCTTGGAGCCATTCATATATCAGATTATCTGATTGTTTCTGCAAAGTTTGCAAGAAAAAAAAAAATCCCTTACTAGAACATCTGCTTATAATTGGAAAAAGCAGACAAACTTTAAAGAATATAAATCCATCTTGAGGTCTGAAATAACAGTTACAAGCTTCAAGTTAGGAACAGACCTAGCTTGACAAACTCTTCACCCTCTTATGACTTCTCTTCTCTTGGCTTCCACAGATTTCCCTAAAAAATTATGAGTTTTGTTTTGTTTGTTTGTTTGTTTTTAATATTTTTGTTTCTAAACCTTTTGGATCTATCGTAATTTTTCATAACAAGAAATTAGATGTCTAAGCTTCAAAGTTTGCTATCAAATTGGAATGACTAAAAATTACAACCAACTCCTGGCTTCCTGACTGTGTTATCATTTCTCTATCACTGCTACTACAATTATTATTTTTTATTACTCCTATTTATGTTAAAAAAACATAATTAATATTAATTATCTGCATTTGTCTCTAAGAATTCAATGAGCCATCTGGGGCGTCAAGACTGAACAGACTACCAGAGATAGATAGCTGTCATTTTTTTAAAAGCTTTCACAGTTCCCTGATACAATAGAAGATTCCAGTCACCAATTTAAAAACTGGAACTGCAATACGTACCCTTCATTTTCTTACTGGAGGCACTGAGACACAAAACAACAGCTAGACTCTAAAAGAGCAGAGAACAAAGTTCTGTGCCCTGATGCTGTGACAGCTCTCTGAAGCAACACGTGCTCCCTGTAAGCATTCCCGTCATTGCTCCACAGGAGTTCAGTGTGGGTTTTGTGTCACTCTGAAAAGAACAAGTGTGGGCAGGTGCCGTGCACTTTTCTCTTCAAGGCTCAGCAGATGCTTTAAAACTTTCTTTTAATGGAACTGCATGACAGGATGTTGTAGTGCTATGAACACCTGGCAATTAAAGCCATGAGGTTCTGGTCTTGACATAAGCCAGTTTCATAGCAGCCCCGCTAGAACTGGCAGCTTGCATGCTGGATTGCCTGTATAGGCTCTTCTTGGCTACTTTAGTATGGTCATAGCTGTTCAGACAGATCGATGTTTTCCACTCAATGACTCCTGAGAGAATTCATCCTCCTCTCATGGTTTATCTTGTTTGTGTAGCCATCCAGAAAGGCCATCAACCTTGACTAGAGGATCTCCTGCTTCAATTTCTAGCCAGATTTTGGACTCATTACTTGCAGATAAAACTCATATTCTTTACATTCCAGTCAGTATCACTGACAGTAAAAGTCTTCACCTTACAGTCAGTGATGAATCAGAGAATGATTTTGCGTTGGAAAGGGCACTGATTATCTTAATACCTGCTTCCATGACAGTGATGTGTCACCTAATGCACTTTGATGGCACAATCACCATTAAGCAGCTTGCTAATACATTAATTGAACTTGCTTTTGTGATCAATATATATGAATTATTAGCTCATTTTAAGAAAAAGAGCTGAATATTGTAAAAAGCATATACAGCAGAATATTATTAATTTTGTTTTATTAATCCATACATTTTGTAATTTGCACGCATAAAAGTGAATGGCCTCTTTCCAAAGAAATATTTAAAACAGGAACTATTGTGACATACTCTGTTTCTAAGATCTTTTTATAATAAAATGCTTCATCACTCTTTCCACTGTGAATATTAGCAATGAAAATTATACTTGACAAAAATATACAAAAACCCTGCTATTTACTGTCCATTATATTTAACATTTTACATTTCATTGTTATTATTACTTCTTGGTTCACTTACCTAGTAATGCACAGCATTAAGTCATTCCTCGTGTTTACTTCTGTCTCTACAAAGAGTTAGCAATGCCTTCTCATAACATTATTAAAAGATAAAAATATTAGTGTGACTCTCATTCAAACAAAGGTCCTGGAACGGTGTGAAGCACTTAGTGCTTGTTTTACTTGTTAGCTTCCTAGAAGTATGGGCAATCAGCTACCTATATCATAACTTGATGATATATTAGTACATGAACTTATCCAAAAAATAAAAAAATATTTACAACCTTTCATATGGAAAATATTTTTAACCTGATTGCCAGCACTGCCACAAGTCTAAGTAGGAAGGCTTGTCCTTCCAAAATTTCCATCTCAACCTGGAAAAAGGATTTTAAAAATTACATTTAAAAAGATTAAGATAAGTGCTCACCTATCTGGATGCTTTTCTAGCTTAATTAGACTTAGTACTGAAAGGCAGTAAAAACTACCCAAAACTTACTGAGCACCCTCAAGTTGCTAGTAACTTCATCACACAATGGATTTACCCAGGATAACTGCCAATGCCTCTGAAACATTGCAGGTCTGCTTATCACTTGTTTCCAGATGACCAATTTGTAATTTAGCCACATCAGAAACCTCTTTTACTCTGGCCAATCTGATTGTAAATGTGCTGTTACCACCAGGCAATGAGAAGAACAGAAGAATTGATTTCACCTAACATAATAAGTTTGGTTTTGTCTTCAGCTATGGCTTTGTAGTAGAGGCTTTGCAGTATTATAAGCTGTCTGTAATTTATTTGAGAAGATGTATATGCAGAAGAAACAACTTCCAGCAGCTTCAGGGAGTGAGTAAAACCAGTAAAACTCAAAAACATTTCATAACAAGCGTCTGAACAAACAAAACTTTTAGTAGGAGAAATGATCTGCTTCTATCTCAGAAGCTTTTAATAGCTGCTCTTCTTCACTTGGATAAACTGGCACAAGCTGACCTCGATTCAGGTACAATGGCTGTAGTTTGGCTGCAGTAGGCACTACAGAGTCAAATAATGTCAGTCAGAGGAAGAAATGGAAGTTGAAAAAGCACCACTAGATTTTGTGCTGTCTTTCCCCTCACACTCCGTTTGTTTAACCAGCAGAGCAGCACCAGGTGGATGTTAGTGTCCATGTAAAAGGCTTTTGTGGAGATTGATGTTCACAGCAACAGCTGAGTTCATTTACAAAGTCATTCTCAGAAAGTCTCACTGAATGGATTCCTAAAGACAGTAATTTATTATCTGTCTTTTCCTCCTGTACCATGTTTCACCACCAAAGATGCCTGTTCTTACCTGATCACTTAAGTATCCTTGCCCAAAGGTGCTTAAATGTTTCCAGATTCTGTTACCGCTTGAAAAAGGAGAAGAAGAAAAATTTGGCTGAGCTTTCTTTGAATGGTTACTGTGGACTTGCTGTCCTGGAGATGTGATATTGTCTTACTGATATTGGAAGGTGTGAACAACAGTCAAACTTGAAATAAGACTGCAGGTTCTGGAGAGATCCCTCTCTGTTCTCTGTCATAATTTTTCCCATTTAATACATGTGAGTACCTCACGCTGTGGATTCCCGTTGTATGAAGATTTAAATCACTGAAAAATTAAAAAGGTAGCAACATTTCATATAAACGCGTTAACTGTTTGCCACGGTACACCATCAGCTATGGTTTAGAATCAGGTATGATTTAGAATAACTTTTGAACTTCAAACCCAGCTGTGAGGTGAGCACACCTTCCTTTATTCAGTTTGCAGAAGGCCATTATAAAGCAGAGAACAATTTTCAGTGTCTTCTCCAAACTGACAGAGTTGGACAGAGCTTACTAAAATGTCTCTTTTGTAACATTCACTCTTTAAAGGGTTAAACTATAAAATAAGACATTCTATAAAACTCCAAGCCATTATTTATGACATTTTGCACATTTGATGAGATGGGTGGCATTTTTGATGCCGGGATGGTGATCAAAAATTTATTTACTGCTCAGATCCTTAAATCAGCATCTAGAAATAAACATAATAGACTTGGACCACTTCTGGATCCCCACAGGTCTCATATTAAAGTAAGTAGATATTCTCTGAGGAACTCAACCAAATTTTTTGAAATCACCGAGATTTTTTCCACTAATGATATTGGGTTTTGGATCAAGCTTCTGGAAAAATATTTTCAATTTAGCAATCAACCCTATCATGATCAACTGAGTTAAAAAGTACTTCCCAAGAGATTAATTTCAGTCACCAGAATTTCGGTCAGTAGAATGTTATATCTTACTGTATTTCACCGATTTCACACCTTTGTTTCAAGTTTGTGGATTTTAATTTCACCTATTTAAATATTATAGAATGAAAAATAAAGATATTTTGGGGAAAGAAGTTACAGGAAAAAAATGCATTTTGCAGCTTTAAAGGTCCTACAAGTGAGTTTTGCCAAATATATTAGATATGATGGCATTTTGTCTATATTCCAGAAGGGAAGGTATGCCCATTCCAGTTGTCTCAAATAGAAATAGCAGTATAACGGTGTCAGCGTAGTGATGGGCTTCTGTAAGTACTAAGTTTTTGGGTAAATTTCCCAATAAAGGTGAACTAAAATCTCCACTGTGGGTGGATCTGCTGCTTAATAAAACTTCCCTCATTTTTAAAATATTCACAAAAAAAAAAGACATGGAAAGGGTAGGAGACATCTCTGTATCCAAGGGTAATCCTCTCAAGAAGGAAAACCTCAAAGTGTAATGATCTCCTATTGTTAGAACTATAACTCTGTGTAAGCCTCTATTTTAGTACCACCTTCACGTTTTAGCTTTCTATAAAAGTAAAATTACAAAGAGAAAGGATTCAGTCTTTTCACTGAATAGTTTCCTTGGCTTTGTTTTCAGGGTAACTTCTGTGCTGAATTTTTTACATTCAAGAGCTTGACTATCTGTTCTCCATGACCAAAGTTGAGGCATGGATATTAATAGGAGGAGGAAGTCTACACTGCTTTGCATGTGCGTATACAGAAGAGTTCAGTCTTACGAACAAACAGTCTATCATCTTTAGCTGGTATTAATTGTCATCTCCTCCAGAATAATTTGAAATGCAACGCTAAGATTATAAAAGACAAAAGTAACTCATTTGACATGAGGAACAGTAGGCAAAGGGAGTTAGTGGTTTCATAAAAATCCTCTCTCATAATCCTGGTAGCACAGATGCATATACTAAGTAGTCAGAAAATCAAATATTGTTCCTGTTAATGTTTTCTCAAGTAATTTTGACAACAATACACATTTGGACAACTCACAAATATAGCATGCCTTGTCCTTTGAATTGTGCATGGTTTGCACTATGCTAAGAATGACAAAAATTACAGAATTTACATGCATCTGCCAACCGAACAGATGGCCTTGTAGTTGGAGAACAATGGGGAAGACAGAAAGAATAGAAATGCTGGAATGAAATCCAAATTAACAAAGAAATCTGAACTGGAAGCTGATATAGACAGCAAGAAAGAACCTAATTTGAAAACACTCAAAGTAGCAGGGGAGGGAAAGTGATTGTCCTGAACCTTGATTCTTTCTGAGGAAAGCATGGGAAGTGGATATGCATGCTTCCACCCCATTGAACCATGTATGTTCATCAGCCCTCTGATGTCTACAACTGCTCAGCTATGTTAGTGTAGCTCATTCTGTCCTAACGTCTATGCTAAAGTGAAGATTTTGGACAGACACATGAATATGGAAATAATATGGAAAATTTACTTCTAGAATCAAGTTTTAGAATGTAAATACTGTCAAAGTTATCAAAAAATGGCCCAAACATGACTTTAAATAGCTGAAAACCTAAAGACATATGCATATCTCCATTTATTTTATCTTTATGTTTCAGTGGCTAATAGACAATCAATGCTAGATAGTGTATGTATAGCATTAATGACATTTTCAAAATCATAAATTATTTTTCCGCTATGGGAGTCCCAGTCATACCCCCACTATGCTAGATGTTTTACAAGATATAGAACAGGAAGATATTCCTGTCCCTCCAGTTTGCAATTTAAGAAGCAAGCAGGTGTGTATGTGTGTGTGTGTGTGTGTGTGTGTGTGTGTGTGTGTGTATGCATGTGAAGAGGTAGATGTGGAAAAATCCATGTGATACAATATTGAATAGTACGGAAGATAGATGCTGTAGCACATCAGCCGAAATGCTATATTTTTGTTTTATTTTTTAAGACACTGGGACAAAGGGATATTTCAAAAGAAAGATTTTAATGATGGGACTGAGCTAACTGTGGAAATCCACAGTGACTTCTTCCCATGTATGAAAGTCAGCATGGAAAAAAGAACACAAAGATCCTACTTGAAAATATAATGAACGGAACACAGCGGTAGCACCAGTTAGAACTGGGACCTAATGTCAATACTAAGCAAAGATAACACCAAAGGTGAAGATCGGCTCTGAAGTACTATGAAAAAAATTGTACTGGGAAAAAAGAAACCAGTAGGGGAATGGACATAGAAGGGTTAATTTTAAGAAAGATGGCCTAGGAGAAGGTTCAGAATTGTGGATATCTGTGAGTGCAGGATGATTGAGTAACAGAAGAATACTGAAATGGTGAAAAGGTTATCATCATAATGAGCCACTAAGGAAACAGCCTCCTAATGCATCTCTAGTTCACAGTAATTTCCTGTGATGTATTCTTAACAAGCGAGAAGGGGACAAACCCTATTCTAATACAACCAAGTTGAACAAACTGGCAATTTTTCCTTTTGAGACAAAATCATAAGTTTGGATAAACGCTACTTGGAAGCTGTGAATCCCATATCCATTGTTACATCAAATGCATATTTGGGCCATAGTACTTTAGTTTTATTAGTATTTACTGTAGGCAGTATTTTTCCCCCTCGCTGCGTTATCACATGTAGGTACCTATAATTCCAGTTTATTCTCCTGGATAGCATTCATTTAGGTCTAGTCACTGTGTTTCAACACGTTATCTCATCTCATCTTGCCAGGTTCTTCTGCATAACTGCAAAAGATTTTTCTTGAAGAGGAGGATTTAACACCAAAGTTTGCTTCCTGTGAATTCATCATTGCAGTGCTTTTCCTATTTAGCTATATATTCAGATGTAAATGAGTCATATTGCTGTAGCTCCAGAACACTTCACAAAAGCTAAAAATAAATATACATTCTCCCAAATCAAGGTCCTTGGAGATAATATGGCAAATTTTATTTGCTTAATTTCCCCCCTTTTTGCTATATTTGCTTATTTTTGTCCTTCTTGATATCTTCCTTTTCTTCTTCTTTCATTTTCTTTGATACTGGAAAATGTATCCGTGAGAAAGTTTAATTGGGAGAAATGTATCTTGCTGTTTGCTTTGAAGATCTTGAGACCTGTTGTGGCCATTTCTGTTTCCAATCAGAAATGAGTTTCAAGGGCTTATCCTTATTTCTAAGAAAGCTCTATTCCCTACTTTCGTGATTGTCATTTTCAAAGCAGCTGCATTAGATATTCCTCAGGAGATCACCATTATGGAGAAAAGACAGGAGCAAGGTATTCTCTAAGTTAGCTGGGGAAACCTCTAGTGTTACTGAATATGTTGTTTCTGTTTAGTGTTAAACTGTTCATGAGTAACCGCTATGGTTAAAAAACAAATTCAAAGTCACAAAGCGGTCAAGTAATTGACGGGACCAAGCGAGATGAACCTGGAATGAGGTCACGGCACTGCAGAACAAAGCCCTTCCACGTGTCATGCCTCTGTAACAGCATGGGAGCTCTGCTAAGGCTTACAGTTCGTTCCTCAAAATCAAGTTAGTGATGGTTAAATGCTGACAGCAGGCGAGGAAATTTGTGCATATTCCTTTCACCAACACAAAGTATGCTGAACGTGGAAGGCATCAGATGCAATCCAGAGTTGAATATGAATTACAGGGTCTCTACTCAGACAATCAATAGGGGATATAAATTGCTTCAGATACAAGTAAATCTAAAAAACCCAGCAACTGTCATTCTTCTTTCTAATCAAAACTTTCCTAGGGTGGGGCTAATAGTCCTCCAAATATGAAAAATATATATACATTTTTTTCTGTGGCAAAGCACAATTATTGAAAAGAACTCTGCCTAGTAGCCTACTCCCAATCAAGCATATGTGCATCCATATTCACTTAATATTTTCCATTAATTCAGACCTCACAACTAGAAAATTATTGTAACTGATATTTAAATCTGAAATCTCTAGGTCAGGCATCTGAGTTATTGCATAAGATTAATAATTGGAGATGTAAGAATATTATCATATTAACATGGGGAGAAAATCCCTATACATAGGAAATATTTCCAGTTTTTCTTCAGTTTCTTATTGTGCTTCTTTTTTACATTTAAAAAATAAAGCAACTGAACTCATTCTTAAGAGAAGCAAGTAGAAAAATTTATATAAAAATTTTGGAGACTGTGAACATAGTAGGTCACATTCTGACCTCAGTAACTCTGTGTAATATTACAGAATTTCAGTGAAGTTGAATTAATAGAAGTAGAATCTGGATCACTTTTTTTTAATTATGATTTTATTTTCAGATATCGAATAAATAAAACAGTTTTCCTGGATGAATTTAACCTTACCTCTTAGTAGCCAAAGAGAATAAAATCCTTAACTAGTATGAATCAGTAAAGTCACAGAGTACCGTATCAGTTTGTATTAAGTGAGCATCATTTGTACTGACTTCAGCAGGAATCGTGTATGAATCTCACCCATACCTTGTAAAAGGGACTCTATTTTGCCTACCATTGACCATGTGATATCCCTAAAAGACGTGCTTTACACACACACACACACACACACACACACGCACGCATGCACATATATGCATACTACTACGTACATTGCTAGAGTACCGGGGTAAATGTGCTTACATCAATCACACTACCAGCAGCAGAACACTTGAGCCCAAATCGAAGGATAACTTCCAGTACCCTTTTCCTCCCCTTTCTTCCCCAGAACATCTGAAAGCTCTCCTGGAGCTGCTGCAAGTCACCACATGATTGAAGAGTTTTGAAATATGTATATACAGTGTGTGTGTGTATATACATATATATATACATATATATATACATATATATATATATATATATATATATACTATATATAAAATCAAACTGTATTTATTGTATATTGAATATATACTACCATATATATCACCTCTTTGTAGCTCATTTTCTCTCTCCCTGAATCCAAATTGCACATGTGTGTATGTACCTATCATATACTATATGTTTTCATTCTTTTGTCTGGTAGCTTGCATAAGCATCGAGGGGATTTAAATGTCTGATTTTGTTGACTGAAAGCAATCTGATATTTGAATGTCCACTCATTTGAGATTTCATTTATTAATAAACTAGTTTGCCTACTGGAGTCTCAAGAATATCTCTTTATTTTCTGCAAGGAAAATCTACCTCGCTTAAAGGTCAAGTGTTAAATGGCTAATGGCACTGATTTATAGCTAATAGTCAGTTCATTTCTGTTATGGGGACTCAGAGGACAGGCTTGGTCTCCAGGCTATGATAAAATGTACGTTAAGTATGCCATTTATTATTCGTCCCTTTGTGATTAATTGATCATTTGGAATGTCGATTACTTAATCATCCAAAATATTAATTAGCAGTCAGCTAAACAATAGCTCTAAATTGGTTTAATACCAATGACCAGGTGGCCATTGAAAGGAAGAAATCTGTCCAGTTTAAGAGCTGACTTTAGATTTTGCTGTCAAATAGTCACTATTAACCTTACCTCCCTACTTGCTGCTGAAAGCTCAGTACTGATCTGGCATTTTACCAAAAGCAGCCCTCTGGAGAGCTGGAATCAGGCCTTGTACTCAGCAAATGCCTGCACTGTTTCAAAATCTGAGGTAAGTTCCCTGCAGCCCAGGCAATGCCGTATCACACTGTCACAAGATCTTATGTTTGCAAACAAATACACCAGCAACTCATTGCAAGCTGGTTGATCAATAAGTGACATTTCAAAGTAATTCTGCCATGGATGCCACATTCCGCCTTGCTATGTGAGGAAGCTCATTATCGCACCATTAAGTGTCCGAAAAGATTCTATCTATATCATCTTATTTATCCTTGACGAAACAAATTCCCAGTTTCAAACTTGTATATTTCTTTCTTTTTTCTTTTTCTTTTTTTTTTTTTTGCTGGCGAATACTAGGAAAATTCTCTTTGTAGACTCATGGCTCTAGAAACTAAAGATTTAGTGTAGTTTAGTGATCAATGAATTGCTATTATGGCATTGTGTTCTCACCTCAACTACAAAACAGCACCTGATCTCTGAATGCCCCAACTTACTGATTAATAAAGCCCTTTTGTAATGATGTTAATGATGTAACTTTTGGTAATAGCAATCTGCTGAGCCTCAAGTTAATAAATATAACCCACATACGTCAATTATTGTACTGATAAACAGCAGTAGAAGTAATGACAATGTGTACTGTGCTTTAGCCCGTTAGAATATAATTCTCTGCAGCCATCCTAGCAAACTTTCTATGAAATTACTTTACTGTATGTATCAAACCACAACACTTTACTGTATGGCCTAGTCACCTTCAGGAAGAGTAATGGGGCCTTCAGAAAGGAGGACAGTATGCAGTCAGGTTGTGACATGCTGCTACTTTGTATTTCACACTAGTTTTTCAGAAGAAAAATAAAAACTGTGGAGGATATTCTAAAATACTGTATCACCTAGTACCATTGGCCTTCTCTGTTCAGATGAGCCCCAGGCTGCATGAAAAAGCCTATGATGCACAGGTGACATTGCTGGGTGATGCAGGGAACTAAAGCTGCAGTGCTTAGATGGTTTGGATCAAATCCAGTTGTATAACAGTTAGCAGCAATGTGTGGGAAAGGCTTGCATCGTGCTTGTGTCTACTTTTCTGGCACAAATTATGTGCTGTTAATCATTTACTATCATCAGCAACCAAATTTTCTATCAAGTTTTAAAACTTTTATTTTTGTTTCAAATACCACAACAGTGGTTGCTATCATATGAGGTTATGAAATCAAAAAGTATATTCACTAAGCTAATACGCTAACAAAACCAGTATTCTTCCCTGCTCTAAATGTCTGGTAATTACATTCAACGCTAACTCATTTTTCTGAACATCCTCAATTTAGAAGTTTCTGCCATCAAGGTTTTCATCAGCGTTTCTTCATGAACAGTGCTGGTCACTTTGCTCAATTTGAGAAAAAGGCTGGAGCAAAAGCTGAAGAAAATCCTCCTCTTTCAGGTGTAGGGCAAGTCTGTAACAGGACACTTATTAAAGAAGTACACACCAAAAAGATATCCATGTTGGAATTCAGTTGCCCTGAAAATGGAATATGACAATAAACAGAAAAACATAACCAATTAATAACCAACATGTGCTTAAAACCAAACTTCCTCAAGGCCTGTCTGTAAGAGACATAGTGCAGTCAAAGTGCTGGGCTGAACACAGAGCAAACCAATAATTTTATAACTGTTGGTAGTGGAGCAAACAATAACAAGCAGATTTAGTCCTAGTATAATCAGTGTAATGCTGTGTCTTCAGAAATCAGTACAGAATACCACATTCATTAAGAAGTGTCTCATACAAATCAGTTGATTTCAAGTTTGATACATGCATAGTTCCATAGTTCCATGGCTAAGAAATATTGTTTCCTTTCTAGATCTCAGAAATGTCCTTGGAAAATGCAGTTTCTATCTTCTGCCATGCCAGCGAGAGAGAATTTCTGATATTTTGTCTTTGCATTAGGAAGAAGCATAAGACCAAGAAATTTTCTTTGCTTATTATTGCTTGATTTGTTTTCTTGCTTGTTTCTTTCCTCTACTGTTGTATACTTCCTCAAGGAAAATATCACAGTTGAAGCAAAAATTTACTAGTCTTTACAAGCCTTTTTCTTTGGGAAAGATTTCTGTGATTCAAAACACAATTTGTGGACAAAAATGCAAAAATACAAAAATGAAGTTTCTGATCAAACTTTACAATAATTAGGTACTAAGATTCTCTCATAGAATCTCATAGAAAGCCCAAAAGTTAAGGACACAAGAAACCTGCGGTTCAAGCGCTTCCTGTTCCTAACTCATAGAATATTTATACCAGATTCTCTCACATCACAGGCAGATGTCCTTATCTCTGGTATTTTCTGAGACACCATTTTCAGCTTATTTTTATCTCAGAATAGAAAAAGAAAATATTTTGAAGATATTTTCAACTTCTGCCCACGCACGTATCTTTACTATTTGTGAAAACAACAAGGGTTTTTCTCTTCCTTCAATTCAGATTCACTAAATTATCCCTTCAGCTGCATCACTCGAACATTGTTTTTTAAAAGACTCCTTTAAACAATAGAATAATCTGGCCCAGCAGTTCTTGCTGCTTGTGTCTGTGACGAACCAATATTCCACTGAAGCAGTCCAATATTCCATGTGCAGTCGACCACATGGGTTTAGGTCTCAGCCCTGTGCAAGTCAGTTTTAAAGCCAGCATCTAGCCTGATTGAAGGACAGATGTCACCTGATACACAGTTATGCAGTTAAAATTCTGCTTCAGGTTTTCTACCCGTCTTTTATTCATCTTGGACTGCAGACTGTAGGATGGAGTCTACTCCCTCAGAGTAGTTAGAAGAGTACCTAGCCTAACTGCAGTCAAATTTTGTTTCAAACCTGTATTATAAATAAACAAATATAAAGGGTCACTGGTAGCATGTAGTTTATTGATACAGTATCTCTTCACACATATCAGGTATATAATACATCATTTAGAAAGAAGAAGAGTCTGACATATTAAATATTGCTTTGATTTTAGTGAAAAACAGTGAAAAATTAGCTGCATTTTAAATAAGAATTAATTATATCATTAAGAAATCATAAATAACAGTGTTTATAGTTTTCAAGTGTTTCTCTACTTTTCTGGCTGACTAAAATGATAATGTCTGAGAGAAAATACAGATAGGCAGAGAGATTCATTTTGCAGATATCTATTAATATGCAGTGAATGAGAAAGTGATCTGAAAGTATTTTAGGTTTAGATGGTGATATGGTCACTGGGTAGAACATACGCAGGCATGACATTGATTCCGCAGAGGAAAAAGATCATTTTCATATAATGAAATAGGAACTAAACCAAGAGTCATCAATATCTTTCTCAAATTTAGGAGAGCAAGCAAGTGCTGCAATGGCTCAGAATTCTAAAATGCAACTTTCAGTGGTGTGCAGATGGCTTTCTGTTTGCTACAGACTCTAACATGCCCCTGTGGACAACCCTGAATGGTTCTCCAGCTACAAGCTCATATGTCCCACATGATGTATCAACTCTCCAGGATCCACACTGACTTGAGGCCTCTCCCAGTTCTCTCAGACAAATGACAGCCAGATGTCACTGGCATAAAATAACCAATAGGATGCAATACTAAAGAATTCCGCACTCAGATGTGTGTCTTTAAATCCCAGAAATTCAAGAGAAGTCAGTGGAAATTTTCAAGTGATAGCAAAAGTAACCACTGGCATTTAAAATAAAGTATTAAAATAGATTTTAAAAGAGGTATTAATATTTAAAACATATTCAGAAAAAGAACTCTGATGTAGATGCAGTGTAGGATACAAGTGGCTGGATACAAGTGACAGCACAGTGAGCTGTAAGTCACAGAGTTTAAGGATCACTTGTTTGAATATGATCAAGGACAGCGATAATAAAATGACTGCTATTTAACTTATCTTTTATTACCTTGGCCTTGGCCAAATCCTTAGCAGGTTGGAATAAAAAAAAGTAAATAAAATGTCAGATGGGAGATATGGATGAGCAGGATACTATGTTCTAAGCTTGGCCTACTCAGAGTAAGTGATATGGCCTGTTAGGACTAGAAAGGTCTTACTGGTGCAAGCATCTATTTAAGCTGTTGAAAATTTGATGCTGAAAAGGATTGCAGAACAGTTCCTCATGTATGAAATAGAGAGGTAATGAATGAATGACAAAACAAAGTAAACCCCCAAGGTTCTTTAAATAGGGAGCTAAAGGGAATTAGCTAATGAGGATCCACTACTCAGTCAATGTTGTATGAAAGGAAGCACAAACGAGTCTCTTTAGATTCAGCTGAAGGAGCGTGTAAATGCGAGGCCTACTTCCTGGTCACCCGAGGATAGGGATCTGATCTAAGCAACTGTTCATTAATAGAGTGATCATACAGACAGTTAAGTTATTAATTGCTCAGATGTCACACATACTCTGTGAAATAAATATACAGCTTGACAGATGGACTGTATTTTTGTCTCTCTTGATCTTAAGGGATCATATCTAAACTCCTAGCTGAGGACAGAAACCTTATAAAACTCCTAAATTTTTATTTTCTATGGAAAAATACTCTATGTAGGTACGTTCAGGAGAAACAATAGGAGGTGAACATAGCGATCCACTGATGATCCACTGTGTTAAATAACTAACAGTAGATATTATTCAATTTCTGATACCATGCAACAGTGGTATTCTTTTACCCTTTCATCCAAAACACCAGAATGAAATACAGAGTAAAAGTGCCAAACACTTATATCAGGCACTGCTGCACAGGGATTTCGTACAACATACATGACTGGTGGTGAGCAGCTAGCAGTGAAAGCTTAGAAGATGGTCAGAATCTAGACTAGCATCTAATGTACCAGGGTATGAGTAAATAGAAATACAAATCAAAGTAGTAATAAGCTCAACTGCTGCAGATCCCTGAACAGAATAATTTGATGTTACTTGATTGTTTCAGGACAGGCGGGCATGTGCAAAACTGAGGTAAACCCTGTGAGTAATAAAAGCATGCCTAAATCCAAAAATGAACAACTATGTAACCAATGTGACAACAATGAGTCAACAGTGAGTCAACAACAGTGAAGCTTTCCACTCCAGCATGCCAAATATGAGGAGGTTCAGAAAAAAGATACTTTTTAAAATAGATTTTTTTAGCATGTAATATCTATCTCCCTGTCTATTTGTTTATTAATTTGTTACTTCGTGTAAAAGCACTCAAGAATTACCATTCCTTACTTTGGGAGACAGGGAAAGAATGGCTTAGTGGTTGTAGTGATTTTCTACTTTGTTATAAACTGGGATTCAGCACTCTGCTTTCCCTTAGAGTTTCTGTGTGACCTTTTGGCAAGTCACTTAGCACTTCAAAACCACAGTAAAATAAGAATCATGCAACTTCTATGGTCTGCCAGTAGTATGATGATAATGCATAGGCCATACTTGCACATACCAGCATAAAGATATTGAAGCTTAATGTTCTGAAGAACTAGCACGTAACCATGGTACCTGAGATATACAACAAAAGTGAAAACTTCAAATTTCTCCAAAAATGCCAGTTAGGAAGGAAAATCTGTTGAAATTTGGTACCATGAAAGGGCAGACCTGGAACATATTTGTGTGTGTTGTGTTATTAAGTTTAAGAGGTGTTTCTGTTAAAAAGGGAATTATATTTTAAAAATGTGTAGCTGTGAACATATATAGAAATCTAGGCTAAATTTGTCTAAATGATCCTGAGATGAGTAGTTTCCTTAGTCTAGAACATTAGCTTTTGGTATGATGGTAAAAAAGTTCAAACTTGAAATAAGAAAATACTATGAAATTTAGTACAAGAGTCTCCTGTGCAAAGAGATATAAGAAGCAGCTTAATCTCTCGTGAGCTGGGCAACTGTTCAGTTCTCTGTGCTATACTCTTTTCTAAGATCTGGGATAACAAAACCTGTAAGCAGAGCTATGGGAATTAGTTATACGGCTCTTGGTACCAGGCAGGGCTAGACGGAGAGGTCAATGGAGTGAGGAGCAGCTAACAAAAACAAATCATAGCACCAGATCACATCAGCGTAAATCAGATCTTCCTACTAGCAAGACTTAAAAACATGAGGGAAAGAAGGGTTTTGCAACCAGCTGGCCTAGCAGTTGCTCTCTGGAGACAGAGACCATAAACTGATGTTCTGCTCTGGGAATTAAGTACTCTTCTCTATTAAACTTTCTGATTAGAGGTTTTTCTCCCTTTCAATATCTATAGCGTTTACCAAAGCATTTGATTCCTACCTGAGAGAGGGGGCAATAAGCTCATTGAAAGTCTGAATTTTAATATAATTTCCCCAGGTTCAGAGCACTTTGCAGAGCTTTGAGCCAGAGCTTTTGGCTGTGACTTTTAATTTCAGCCCAGCCCTTGTTGCCAGCTATCAAGGCACATGGGAGCAAAGGTCTGAGCAAAACCCCAACACACATCTGGGTTACAAAAATTCAAATGCCAAAAATATGTCTAACGACATGTGTATTTGTTTGGTCATGCCCCACCCTACAGACCTCGACGTGTCCTCATTTCTTCCAGGCTGCCGGAGCGCTCACCATGTGTCTGATGACATAGTCTCACTGGAATGCACGAGAAGGCGAGGCTGGTGCTGGGAGCTACCGCCCGGCCCTTTGCCGTATCTCGCAGTCTGAGGACACTCAGGCAAACAATCTAAATGTGAAGATATTTAAGATGACATCTCCTTTTCTCTAAACTGCTTCATTCCAAAGTAGTTAACAGGCATTAGAACTCTGGCTATTCTGTGACTTTTCAATGAATAAAATACGCAATGGAAAATCAAACTTGCATCCTTTGATAAGCACTAAAAAAAGGATTGGAACTTATTGGTGATCTGTTCAAACTTTTCCTTTCTCTCTCTGATACACAGTAGGGATACAGACATAAGAAAAATAGATTGTACAAGTGTTTTCACAAGGAGTGAAACAGCTGTTGGCAACATAAAGGATCTTCTCATATCTACAAAATAACTGCCTTCACTCTCTTTGGGGGCAATATAAAGGAAATCAAGAGCGCCAGCTAGTAGAAAAGGAGTCCAGCAAACGGCCACATTGCATGATGTATTTTCTTTCTCACCTCTGAATTGTCTACTACATAATTGGCAATAAATTGTTATTCCTTTGCACTGAGGCAAATCCCTTTGTGGCATTTATATAGTTTGGATAGATTATGACCGGGCTATAGAGAGAATCTAACAAATACAACTATAGTGCTATCAGTAACAAAAAGATATCATTGACAGTAACACAAGGCCTTAAAAGAATATTCGTATATCCCATAGGCTGCGCAATAGAAACTTTGTTCATGTGCCCTACCTTGGATTTTGTCTGTATAAAGAAACAGTTTTCATTTTTTTAATAATTTATTTTAGGTTCTGCTTGTTTGCAGATGTGTTATAATTCTAGTATAAATCAGCTGTGTTGGCTGTTTGAAGTTAGCACTAAGAAAATTATATCACCTGAGACTTGCTCTGTCTCACTGGTTGTTCCTTACCTCTCTCTCTTTTTTCTCTAATCCTATCACTATTTCCTGGCTTCATGTGTAACTGCATCTCTCAACACTATTAAGAGATATTTAAACAAATTTCTTCCTATATTTTTCCAAACAACTGAACTTCCTATTGGATTCTTGAGTCTATCTCAAATTCCAGAGATATTTATTGAAGCTGTCTTTATTAATTAAAAAGATAAACTAATAGAGCAGTAACTCCTATAGGCCCTTCATGACTTACTTTGTTTGCAAATGCTGTTACGAATTTGTTTGGATTTATGCTTGTGAAGGGGACTGAAAGAAACAAAATACAGAGATTGGAGCAATTTACAATTGACTTGAAGTGATCAGAGCAGCTGGGATAGAGGCAACGAGGGGAGATTCCCTAGTAAATAACATAAAGCCCTGTATTCAAGAAGAAATAAACTGTGCAGAAACAAATTAAAGAAACAAAGAGGAATGTGACCAGGCATCTGTACCCATTATAATTACAATAATTTTTATTTTTGCCTAGTCTTTTTTTCTCAACCATAGCTGCTTGCAAAAAATAAAAATAAAATAAAATGTAAAAAGAGAAGGCACTCTGCCGTGTTTAAAAAAGATCCTGTGGACAACTTCACAGTCCAATGCCTGTTCAGCCTGACCAGTCCTCTTTTTATTTATTTAGGTAAAACCTTCCCTTTCTACATAGTCACACTGAGGCTAATGAGAAGGAGAGGGTTTTACTGTCACGGCTCTGGCTGAGGTGCGCAATGTTCTCATGCTGTGTAAGGCAGCCAGCAGAGATGGAGAACGTTCTCAGTAACACGAGCGTGAAGCAAACTAGAGGTGCACTTGAAGGAAAAATACTATTATATACAGTAAGGACTTTCTTATTCCCTAAAAGTCCAGAACCAAGACAATGCAAACATTACTTGAAGCATTTTAGAAATATAACACAGAATAATGTCTGTAAGATGTGATTCAAATACTCTGTTATTTACCGTCCTGGTTATTTATGGCAACTGTTCACTAGGATGATGAGAAGTAATATTGGGCCAAATCCTGGGAGAGAAGATAATACTAATTTTACTTTATTTAGGAAAGTGTCATGTTAAAGTCAAGAATAAGACCACAAGATTTTGAATTTTTGAATTTTATTATTATTTTGAATTTTGAATTATTATTATTTTACTTTGAATTCATCATTGCAGTCCTTTTCCTATTTAGCTATATATTCAGATGTAAATGAATTATTTTGAATTTTGAATTATTATTCAAAATATTATTTTGAATTTTTTCTTCATCAATATCTCTGTTGTTCAAACAGATCTCATATTATGAAGTGTGAGAGTTTGCTTTCTGTTTTCTCCTTGAAATTACCATAGCCTAATGAAAAGTTAGTAATATAGACTAAACTTCCAAAAGAAAAAAAATTAAAAAGCTTGAGATAATAGACATGTTTGTCCGCCTGTGTTCATTTTCTTTCCTTTTGATAAACAGAGAGAAAACTGATTCAAAACCGAGTGAGCATTTAATCATCTTTCCTTAGAAACTGTTTCCCCCACACACACCGCCCCCCATTGGATGCCTGTAACCTCACACTTTGCTGAGTACTCTAATATGTGTTCTTAATTCTTCAGTTAAGAATAAAGTAGTTAATGAATTGGAATACTTGCATAAAGTTTCTTGACTGCTTTTGTTTATTTGTTTATTATTTGTTTCTTTGAGAGATTCCCTGAATTCAATCCAATTGAGTTAGAAAAAAAAGTTATACTAACTAAATTTCCTTTTGTCATAATCAGGGATATGTATACTGAGTCAATTGTTCCAATGGCAGAAAAGCTAGTATCTTTTATGGATATTCACTCCATTTATTTATGATTCTTGTTTTGCATTCACTTGCATGGTTGTAAGAATGAAGTTTGCTGTTTTTCCTCTTTTATAAATTGGAAAAACTTATTTTATGAAATGAATGGAAACATGGCTACACTGACAACAGCAGCGAAGTAAATTCAGTGACTGATGGTCCTTTCTAGTCCCATTAGCCCCAAAATAAAATTCTTAGAAATCTCATTACAGAAACATCAACTTTATTAAATCATAGGTAAATATTTCCAGATTAAATGCTGATATTTTTATCCAATTGAACAGAACCTTATTTCACAATTGCTCCCGTCATAATTTTTCAAACAGCTTGTGGCAGATAGGCATTCAGAATGCAATAAAAACTGGCTCTGCAGCATATGAAATAATGGGATAGAAATAAAGAAAAGAGATGATAAGAAAAGTCATTGGAACGTTAATAAGAAACTAGAAGGACTGGGGGAGGGAGGAGACTAAAGTGACTCTCAGAGGAACTGAGCACCCATCCTTGGCCCTATCACCTCTTTGTTTCAATGGACATTGAATATATGCCTTTGAATGATATGGAAAAGTAAGCCTTCAGCAATCAGCTGAAAGGGAAAACAAGAAACCAGTTGTGCCCTGACCTCAGGAACAGGTCATGCAGAGCCGTAGAATGTCATAATCATGCTCATGAGTTTATATTGCTACTTTTTTAATGAAGTTTGTAATGCTAAAAGAAAGTAAAAGTTATAGGCTAATTATTTCTTTGTGCTATCTTAATTTGCTTTCATCCTGATGGAAAAGAAGAAAAAAATAGGTTATGATCCAGCAAGAATTAACGTCACACTCTTTAGCTTTTTTTTTTCTTTTTAATAAATTGAAGTGTGTTTCAAAATGCAAGAATCATTCCAACAGCTTGAAATTTTTGCATTTTTTTTTCTCATTTGAAATCATTACTAGAATTCATAAAACATGGAACTTAAAAGGACTTTGACAGGTCATTTGGCTTCTCTCTGTAAATTTTATGAATTCTACATGAACATCTGAGTCAATCCAAATCTCCTCCTCTAGTGAAAAATATTTATTCTGAAAAAATGTCACCCAGTTCTGTCATGCAGCCTAAAATTAGGATAGAACCAAGATATTTTCCCTAAACATTTTATGGCATAGGGAGGAGTCCTAAAAACTGACAGTATAGAATATGCCTTAATAAAGATGCTAGTTTATAGTCTTTTAATTCTGAAGGCCATCTCTCATTCCGTACTAATTAAATAAAATCTTTAAGAAAATATATCCTGCAAAGAAAAATTTGGAATCTTGAATAATTAAGGCTATACATGTCTTCAGCAAACAGCCCGTGTGATATTTACTACTTATGTAGCTATGGTACCCTTTCCACAAAATATTCTCCTCACCGTGCTCCCTTTGTTCTTGAATGTTGTCAGATATCTAAACCCCAAATTCATATAGGCTTGTGTGCATCCCAGATCCCAGAGACAGCTCATGCTTGTGGTTGGAGTGGGTTGGAATGGGTTCTCACAGAATGACCCATTGTAGGACAGTAGCAAGGACAGGCAGACTGATACCTACAGGTAGAATTTTGAAAGGAGAAATTGTTCTACTTTAT
Organism: Struthio camelus; assembly: GCF_040807025.1. Taxonomy (NCBI): domain Eukaryota; kingdom Metazoa; phylum Chordata; class Aves; order Struthioniformes; family Struthionidae; genus Struthio; species Struthio camelus. The sequence goes on along the minus strand of NC_090946.1, from coordinate 62,417,627 downwards.
CATTCTTAATAATGCAGAGGGCAGGGATAAATAATATCTGGATTGTCCATAAGTGCTTATGAAAGAAGAAAAAATACTATTCTGAACAGAAAAGAAGATGGCAGTGTATCAAAGGACAAAAAACAGGGAGAGATTCCAAAGTCAGACTTGCTTTTGTGCCTATGTGTATGTGTGTATGTACACATATCTTAATATTTTAGCTTTATATGAAATAATCCATGCATAAATGCCATAATGATATTTATATGAATCTGTATTTATATATGAACCAAAAGCTCTGCACTTCTAATAACTTGAGCATGTTGGTAATTTTGCTTTTATATTACTGAGAAATCAACAGAAATATGACCATGAACAAAAGTATGCATATGCATATATGCATTTGCAGGATTGAATTTCTTTGTTTTTGTATATCTTACACCAGGTAGTATTCTCTCCATATGCTGTTGCATCATTAAAATATGCTGTTTATACTATATACGTTTTCTGACATTTCCTCAGTCTGTGCTTCTCCCACGCCCTTGCACATGATCCATATGTCTAAACTTCACAAAGATCTCATATTCTTTTTGACTGAGATACAAGCTATTAATTTTTCTGATTCATTTATAAGAAATGTGCTGTCAGATTGATCAACAAATAAAACACACATGGAAAAAAACTTCCTTTTTTATATTTACAGTATTTGCAACTATTATAAAATGATTACATATACGTACTCTAAGAAAAATAAATAACTATCAAGGCTTCTTACTGACTTTTTTTTCTCTTTTGCTCTTCTTTCTGCCTCTAATGACTACACCAGATTAATACAATTAACATATCACCAATATTTGGATGACTCATACTGTGAGTCAAAGCCCTGTTGGTACAATTTGTGAAATTTAGTTCTCCAAGGTGCCTTTTAATATGTTGTTAAATAACAGCTTGCAGCATATGGGAGACCTGAAGGCTGACAGAAAGTTTTGGTCAATATCAAGTGTCAATTATCCAGAATTTTATTTGAACCTGTCATCAGCATCTCAGCTTCCACAACATCTTTCAAACTGCAATTACAGAAGTTTTTCAAGAACTTTTTGCTACATGATGTTCTCCTGCTTTACACGCTGAACTCTCTCTGTGCTCTGTCATTTGCAGTGGAAAGAAAGGATAGTGTGCTTAAGAGAAAGTGTAATCTTTTTGATATACTAGAGGTTCATCATGAACTGCGTTTTAATCTTGGCATTCCTATGCTAAATCTGGAAAAAATGTGATAGGATTGATTTACTCTGGATTTATACGGAAATAATTTCTTTGAGTTGAGAATATCTCTCAGATTATTTTATTGAGCTGATGTTTGCTATAGCAAGAGCTTTTACACTTACAATTTAGTGAAAGAATAGGATTTTCTTTCAGGATGGATTTTCTCTAGTATGAACGTCATCTGTTAAAACTAGTCTGACCCTGGCCCTGCTTCTATTTTAAAGGTCGAACTAATAGAAGTGAAACATATAGCCAGTTGTGTACTTACGGGTTGAACTAAGGGACTAAGAAAGATTTAGCCTGCCCGTCTGCTTCAGCGTATGTTTCTGCATCACACGAGCCAGCACACAGCAGTGAAAACCTCTGCATCTCCCGTTAGTCTCTCTCTCTACTCCGCACGTTTGCTAATGTATGGAGGCATACTGAATTGTAGGATTTGGTTGGTTGAATTTCTATTTGAACTTCTGACGTTATTGAGCTTCTGTTGGAAGCTTAATAGGTTATCAAATCTTAATAGGCTATTCTGATTAGCACAGCGTATCACCTAAAATACCTCACTAGGTGTTATGTGGAGAGTCATTAACAACAGTGGTCATTGTGTAGATATTATGAAAGTAATAGGCAATATTTCTTTTAGTGTCCATTGGAACCAGAAAAGGCCTCTTGTTATCATATCATCAAAAAAACTCAAAATATTTTATGAAATTAAATTCATAGTATATTTTCAAGTTATACCATTTTACAAGTTTGCACCATCAGCCATAATATTCTACTGGGAAACAGTAAAATTAGAAGGTAGTTTTTCCATTGATTTTCATCACATTTTAATAATAAAACTGCTACTGAATCATGGAATGTGTTTATTTGGTTTTACATATAACTTCTATGTTATGTATGTGGACAAGTGGTAATTTTAACATGACTGATGGAACAAGGTATCTCTATGTAGATATAACTATACCGATACAGCTATTCTAAAAATGCCATGATAGGGAACAAAGAGGTAACTTGGCTTTTTTTTACATCTTTCTTAATGAGGGATTCCATTAATTAAAGCAGAAATAATTTTTTAGCTAAGATTTTAATTTTAGCTTTCTCCTCTCTTTCTTTCTTTGGAACACTAGAAAATGCTGCCTCTGAGATAAGTTTATGTCCCTGACATAGCACTGAATGCCTTTATCCTGGCATTTAATGAGGCACTTCTGTCTCTGTTGAGGGCTATGGCAAAATAAAAGCAATTATCAAAAATACCACATGTTAATTTGACCAGAAACAAAATCAGCTAGATGTAGTATTAATAAATAGGATCATTCAAATTCTTTTTGCAGTCAGTGATGAAATTGCCACTGGCTTCAGTGCAGGTATGACTAGGGCTTAAAATTAAGTACGAATGTCAGATGGAGGAACCATGGAATTCTTGCTTCTTTAAAATTAAAAAATGCTTTTCACCTATGCAAATTTTATATTCCTTTGCAGCTGTTTTCTGTTCCTGTGCTGCTTATGAATGAGATTTTTCAAAGGACTCAGTACTGGCCTAATGCAGTTTCTGCTGAAGTCTGTGACAGCCTTATCGGTGATTTCAATGGCAACAGATAAACTAAATGGTAATTTATGATTAAAAGTTATTATTATTATTATTATTATTATTATTATTAAAAGTTAGAAAGAACTTATCATAAGAATAAAGGATGAATTGATTGATTACGTTACTATTAGTTAGTGTTTCTAATATCAAGCTATGAGTCATCACTTTTACTTAACAAATTAAAACTCTGTTAGCTGGTACCTGATTTATTTTTGCACTGTTCCTAACTGCCATACTCTCGATATTTATGAGAAACAGCTTGATGAAAAATACATGGATCAATAAACGATCAGCAGTCATCGAACACCAACAATGTTGGGCTGAATTATAACTCCTTCATTTTTACTCTGTGCTCAAGTGACTTCTGTCATTGACTTCTTTTGTTCAGAAAACTTCTCATTGTTCGGACGAGTTAATAGGACAAGTGACACAGTCATTTCTTTCATTTTATCCCATTTTCCTACACTTCATGCACTGCCATGCCAAATAGTTCTGTAGCCCACAGTATCTCACAATACCCCATTGCAGAACTCAATGTTTTATACGCTGACACTTCTTTCAAACAAAGCAAGAGTGATATAAACAAATGCTTAGCTTTCAGTAAAGCTCTATTGTTAGTTAGGGAGTAATGGGAACTGCTGAAGAATCTAGCTTCAGAAAAAATTAGTGGCTTTTGTTGTCATTTTTAGCACTACTAGGAAGTACTTTACCAATTGGTCAAATAGGGGAGATAATGCCAGTTAGAAATTCTGCAGAGTATCTTCTTTCTGCAGATCCATTCATTTCAGTGTAATGCACAGAATCCTATAAGGATTAGAAACAATAATGCAACCATTTGCTCTCTTGTAACTTTTTTACACATCAAAATGCAATGGAACCATCAAGATATAAGGTCCTACCAGAGCTGAGCAACCAGCTGGTATTGTTATGGTAGTTTAACCACTCATCCAGTGTTTCTGATCTGGGAAATCAGGAGGGAGAGGGGAAGGAGTGACAAAAAACAGCTGCTTATTTCAAATGTGCTCAGAAAAGAACCTCCAGGATCGAGTGAGCTTCCTGTTTGTTAAATTTGCCTTACTACTGCTTCTATATATTGATGTACATCAGAAGAAAATTGCCTTTCTCCTCTTCTCAGCTGTGTTATAGTACCTAACACAGCTTTCTGATCTGGACACTTTTTTGCAGGAGGACTATACAATTGACTGGTCCAAATACCTCTGCTCTTTATTTTACAGGAAAAATGTCACTTGGAATATTCAGCATGATTAGAAGAATGAATTAGAGAATGTATGGATGAAATGAAAGATGAGGCAGTGTGAAGCTACATTCTGAAATCTTCAGGAGGAGTCTGAGATGTTAGCAGGAGTCAATGTGCTCTTATCCATGCAAACTTCTAAAGAAGCCGGAAAAAGATACTGCCAATACCTTGAGGACCTTGTCCTCCTTTTCATGTATTTCCAGCAGCATCTTTCCCCGTACATTTGTATATACTAGTACTGATGTGGAGCAGAGAGCACCATCTCCCAAAGGAACATTGCAATTTCCTGTAATACCATTAGGCTCTAGGCACATATCTGAATCTCTATGTGTCATTGTTATAATATCTAATGAAAATGCAGCTATATTTTCTATAACCTTTTTTTTCTTTACTAAGTTATCATCTGTATTTTTAATAACATCAGAAAACATGTCTCAGTAAACTTATGGCAGAGTGAAATAAAGAAAAAATACTCTAAAAGATGCTATTAATTTTCATCACTAATGAATGCACTGGAATTTGAAGTGATTATTCCGTAGAGGTAAGTATAAAAAAAAAAATGCAGAGAGAGGCTACAATAATCAAATAATTGATTAATCAATTAATCATTCTGCATACATTTAATTAATCAGATAGAAGTATCATAAAACAAAACAGAGACTTTATATAAATGGAGCTGGGATTTTAGTCATTAAAAAAAGCCAGCTGTTCTTTTGATAGATAAACTCTTTGCTATAAAGACAAATATGTGCTCTTTTTCTCCATTTTGATAAATCAACAAGAGAAGGCAGGTAACACTTGCCTCCTGTCAGAAGAAGCTTTTAGCTGATTTTCAACATACATATTTTATCACTTGTTTTTATGAGAAATGTGTGAGATTCGGGCTCTATTATTACAATGTAGTAATCCATAGAGACAGATTTTAAATGACAGGCTGGCTAACTTTCTTTTTACTAATGAATTTACATGTAGATTTGTGTTCCAGAAGAGGCACTGAACGGGGTTCCTTTGGCTCGTGTCTATCATCTATCTGCAAACGGAGATGCTTTGGCAAGTTTATTTTCCTTCCTTGGCTTGCCTTGCCTTGTCTTTCATCAGGCTAACTGCTGATTCCTTACTATCACTAATATCTTCTCTCCTGATAAGTAGCTCGGGATTTCCTACTAACCAGGAAGATATTCCTGCTATTCAATGTTTCCATTAGTACTCTATGACCTTACTAATAAAGTCCAACTTATCAGTTTGCAAAGTCTCATATGTTGAAGCTGGTTGGTTGCCAGTGGCCGCGTATTGTACTAGTGAATTGACTGTTTAATGCATCAGCAAATTCTGTCTCTGTTCCTTGGTGCTTGTCTGAGCCTTCAGTATGGTAATACACAGCCATCTCTCACAAAACCAAATCCATTTTCTGTCAAAGTCCAAAGCTGGACTGAGCCCAAGCAATTATGTAATATCACAGTTACAGGAATACTGCCATGTTTTGACCCCTTTCTGGTTCCTGAAAGTGCTCCTCAAGGTAGGCTGCATTCGCTTATCTATTTGAAAGTGGATTCTTTGAGTTCTGCTCCTTGGCTAAATCTGGGTACAATTCTCCTATTGCACTCATGGTTTCTTAGCATGCAGTTCAGCATGTCAGATGCATTTTTTCACCTTTCATAAGAAGGAACTGAATATATACACTTTTACCAGTGCAATATACAGAGAAGAGCACACTCCTTAAAATACGTGGAATTAAGCATTAGGGAAGCAGTGTTCGAGTTTTTTTCCCCTTTTAAGCTAAATCGTTCCTATACAAACCTCCACTTTTCCTCTGTAAGGAAATATTGCATTAGGCTGAACTGTAGAACCTAGATATGCAAATTGTCTTTTTCCATAGTCTATTTTTACACAGTTAGCTGCTATTTGCGCCTTTGTTTTCCATTCCGTTTCACTCTGCTTAAATGGCTTGCTCCCACCGTGATTGTTTGAGGAAGCTCATACTTTCTGTTTGCTGCCTGTTTCCCCTTCCTTCTGCTATTTGTTCTCTCTGTCTGCTTCAGGAATCTTATACACAAAATTCATTTTGTGGCAGAGGACTACTGGCATTAGCAAAATCCCAAAACTTGTTGCATTGAGATTTGTATCTTTTTGCAGACCTGCACTGCAAAAATACGTTAAGATTTTAAGTTATTCATTGAAGTGACTAGTCTTACACGGATCATCCAAAATAGTCTGCCTTATTTCCTGTTGTTTTGACAGCAAATAAGTCATAGGAAACTTTTCGAATCTGGAGAGAAGGGCGTGGGTATCCATACCAGTGTATAAGGATACAACATAGGAAAGCCCCTGAGCTGAAATCAGGGAAACCAGGGAAGAGCAGATGCAAGGCTGGCCATTCATGAAGAATCGCAGAGGCAGTTCCTGCGCTCAGACAAGGATTCATAGTGGAGTTTCATATCAGTGGAATCTACATATTCCTATGTCATATATTTATTAAATTCAAGATAGCAAAGGATTTCTAAATTTGAAACTCTAGATTTAAAAATCTAAAAAATGATTTTTTTCAGGGAAAAATGATTTAGTTAAGGGAATTCACATTTTTTGCTGGAAACATTTTAATTTAAACATGGAAATGCCATGAAGCCCAGAAGTCTGTTTCATTCTCAATTTGCAATGAAATTAAAACATGTTTTATTTTCTTTATTATTTTAAAAAATCACATTGCTTCTTCCTTATTAATTACATTAAGCTTCTGCATAACACCGCAGTAAAAGCACAATTCACAATTTGTGACATTTTCAAGCTTTTTCCATGGTAACTAGCAAGACACTGCAAATTCAAATTTATATTCAATTTCTTTGTAATCATCTCCCTTATGCTGTTTATGCTTTCTTCCCTCCTGCTGTATGGATTATACATTTGTCCCTTTTCCCATCTTTAGTTTCTTGTAAGGGTGCTCAATTTGCTTGACTATTCCTCGTTCCCTGCTGTTCTTACATTACAACCTCATCAAAGACAAAGTTACGTCATGAAAACTAAATGAAAATAGCGTGGCAAATATAACACAGAAAATAAGGAAAAAATCTCTTATTAAGGTCTATTTCTGTTCTGATGCAAGCCTGTTGAATATTCTTGAACATAAAGGTATCTGATAAAAAGGTACAGGAAGCTGTGAAAATACTGGTTTTAAAAGGGCATCAAGTGGTAAAATTAAAAAAAAAAAATACTTCCACAAAAGCAAAAATGAATATAGATGATATTTAAGAATGAGAAAAGTAATCCTGGTGAAAAATAAGAGCCCTGATGCCAATCTATTTATTCATTTCGATATAATATAAACACAAATCTTTTGTATTAAGGGTCTGAAAAATGTTAATAGAACTTTTTTTCTTTAACATTCCTTTATTTTCTTTATTTTAGTGCAATAACAACTCTTTTTTTGCTCAGATGATAAGAAAAAATATGTAAATCTTGAATATTGAAATGCAAACACTGAAGAAACTGAACTTTTTCTTTCTTTAGGTTCTCATGAAATTGCCTTTCCAGTCAAACTTTTCAAGTTCAATTAATTTGGGTAATTTTAGCAAACATCTCAACAATTGAATTTGCAATGTTTTAAATTTCACTGGCAGACAGACCTAGTAGGAAAAGTGAGAAATACAACCCAATTCCTTTTGATGTCTGTACTACTGGAGTATTAATGTTCTTAAAAATAATAATATTATCTACTACTTAGAATTACAAGTATTTAATGCTAAGAGGAGCGCTCGATCTTCCATGCTTCCATCTCAGGCAGTTCAGGCTCATTATTTAATAGGAGAAGGAAGTAAATGCTTTCACCATTTCGATGGCTACTTCTTTGTGTCCACAATATATAAAAATAATGACCAGATCACAGTGGAGTTCCAAGGAGGTTGTAGGTTGCTTTACTAATTTCCAGCAATCTGGCCCAGAATGTTCAAGTTGCACTAGTTATATATTAATCGAATTTTAGGTTTCTGGGGTAAAGCAATTGGATTTTTGTTTTCCAAGAAGTCATAAAAATCCTTTCACTTTTTTGACTATGCCAAAAAAAGTTACTCAGGAGGGAAATATTTATCAGGTGAATATTATGAATGTGTAAGTGAAGTTACTATGTCCCCTTGCATTCATATGTTGCCAATGCAGCATTTAATTGTTTCCAATAATATAATTTGGAATAAAATCTGCCCTATGAATAGATATGTGAATGAATCCAAATACTTTCATAGGATTCTTGACTGAAATGATTTCTTGACAGAAACCTTCTAGTAGAATCCATTCATGTTAAATTGTAAAGTGTTAAAATGTTTCATCACAATGTACACTTCCTTCTCCTACTCCTTCAGTATAACCTTCTGCTTCATTCTCATGTGTCTTCTCTATTCTGTTCCCTCCTGAAGAGCAGTGTCATGAACTTGCAGAAAGTGTGAAAGACTATTTTTAAAATCATATTCTAGCCTTTTGCATGAAGAACCATATATGTTCCCAGGCAAATCAGTCGAATTTGCATGCAATACATCAAAGAGCATTGTAAAGCTACCACAGTGTCCATGCTCAACGGGATCTGCTCCATTGTTCTCATAACTATGCTGCACTGGGTGCTGTAAAGAGAGAGGGCATGGGGAAGAAAATTGTCTCAGACCTTTGTGCAAAAGGAACTTTCCCAGTGTGCAGTAAATTTTAAATGTACCCACCAATTTAAGTGCAAATGAAAAACTCCGAACAACTCCAAGTAGGGTTAACTAACCACTAGTAGGTGCTGGAGGGGACATCAGAACTTCGTGGCGCTTTAAGTACTAGGTGCTCTCTTAGAAAAGATAAAAAAAGCTGTGGAGAGTAGACACATCTGAGAAACACAGAGAATTAAGCATCAATAATAATATAATATGCTCCTCTCTGTTTTAGTACCTGATGCTAGACAGAAAAAGCCGAGCTGAGATGCAGCTGCTTGATCTCTACCAATTTCAATGTACTCTGCTATTCCTGTTCTTATCTCCGTTTCTTAACTGGTGAAAACATATGGGCAACATTTCCCATTTGTATGTGGCAACATACAATTTAGTTGTACAAAAAGTACAAAATACTTTTGTAATGCACTCTATTTGTATGTATTTTAATTTACAGCTCCAGGTGTTGCATCACATTGTCAGTGATGCCTTTTCTCTCTTATCTTTCCATCCTGACTTACACAAATGCTGGCAGTTTGGAAAAAAGTGAGTAGGGAAACAGTGAACAAAAAGAAATCCAAGAGCAGAGCTGGCTCTTCAGCCTAAGAACGTAGAGGGATTTTCCTGTATTCCGAGTGAAAGGTGACAAACTAGCGTCTAGACAGTACCTCAGATGAGTTCTGTAGAATATCGTCTTAAAATCAGTTTCAGGGAACTTTTGTCATATTCATAGAAAAAAAACCCACAAACACAATTCTCAAGTGTGGAAGTGAAACTTGCAGTAAAGCTTCATTACTCAATGCATGGGGCAAAGAGGCCATTGTCCACATAATTGCTACTTTGAACATCTTAAAATATGGCTTAATTCTGTCTATACTATTACCCGTTTCTGTACCTTTGCTTTTCAAACTTACTGATATTTTAAATGCTTAAAAATTATACAGTGCTTCTTATGTGGCAGCATAAGAATCCCTGGAGGATTGTTAAGTGAATAAAAATGTAGTTTCAGGCAAACGCTGTAGGTAAAAACTGAAAGAGGAGAGCTGAAGAAGCAAATAAGACTTAAATGTTGAGATGAACGTGTCAATGTAGTAAGTCTAGTGCAGAAAAGCAAGGTCCACTGGTTAGTGCTGATGTTGCCTTATCAGGCTTGGAGAGAAGGAAAAAGAGAGTTTAAAATATAGCTCATCACCCATGACCTAATTACAACTGTTTGGAATCATTTGTATTTAAAGCAAGGGCCACAGAGCCACAGTGAATTTACTTAGATAAACACATAGTCTCACAACATGTGCTCAGCTGTTTACTATGGGATATGGCATTCTTCTATTATGTCTGTTTGTAAGATGAGTTAAATTAAGCTTGAAATTGCATGAGAAAAGGCTGGCACAGGGAAATTCTGCAAGTGTTCAGACAGCAAGACGGTCGTAGCGCATACTGCAGTTTGGCAAGTAAAATGGTCCTGAGTCACACGCCACAGCACTAGGAGGAAGACTTGGGCTGGAGAATTTGTTAGCAAACAAGAAGATTTGAAGTGTCTTGACCTTAGTGCTGTCTTACCGCTCTGCACACTAATGACTGTGAAAAAGTTAAACAGAATCACATCATTCCTCAGAAATTCTCAATGTGTTCACCCTCTTTTGTCCTCCTGTGTTAACTTGTTTGTAATGCACGTTTGGGAGTGAAATGGATGGATTCTGTCGGCAGTTTCTGTACACGCACAAGAAATGTGATGGCCAGAGGCAAGGCAGTAATAGCAGAGCTGGTCTCCTGCCTGCTGCAGAATTGTTGATCAATAAATTCCATCTACCCAGAATCTCTGGACAAATAACAGTAGATACTGAATATACTGTACATACTGAATATGCTGCACCTTAACTGAGAGCTCATGGATATAAACAGTGTGTTTGGCAGATGTGGAGTTTCTGAAAAACAGGGCATTATTTACAGGTATATATAATAATAATATTACTATCATTACTGGATACCAGAATTCCATTACTCACAGACTACAGAGTGACTTGGAGAGTGCACGCACAGGAAGACTAAGAGTAGAACTATCTGAATACTTTATTTCATTGGAAAAATTAAACAAAAATGTATGTTATTTTTAATCAGCCCAATATCTATTTCTCCAAGGTTTTTCCAAAATCTTAAAAATTAATAAATGAGAATTGTTGCAATGTTGGAGGATATTACACCCTTGAAAAAGAATTGTGGATATATATTTTTAATGAAATAGTATTTTAAATTACAACTTTAAAATATATGATTTTAAAAAGTCAAACGAAAACTTAACCTTTAGGTATGTATATGTATGAATGTAGTGTTTTGGAAAAAATTACCATACTTTATCAAAAAAACTTGATTTCTTCAAATCTCTTTGGGAGAATCCTTCCCAAATGTTAAGTCTGTAGTAAGAGAAACAACTTCTGCCTGAAATTTCAAAATGTTAAGAAGAATGAAAATGACCACAAAAACTATGAAATGACATTTCCTCCTACTTTTTATTTTTCAAAATGAAAAATAACCATTTCCTTGCTGTGAATGTGACCGAAAACAAATTGATTAATCTGCACTATTTTGCTTGTTTCATTATGTCTTGCTTGCCACTGGGTCTGCTGTTCCTGCAACATTTCCCTCCTCATTTTTAACATCAGGAGTTATAGATCCCTTCAGATAAACTTTCAAGTAGCTGTCCAGATGTATTAAAAACTTCAGACTTCTTAAGGTTTTCAACTCCCATTCCAAGTCTAGACGAATTGCTTGGACACGCATTTTAGTGCCTACATAGAGACTAAGTCGCTGTTTAATTGCAACAGGTGGCCTGTGCTCACTGTGCTGGCCAGGCACCGAAACCCGAGACTAGGAAAATTACACATGAACTTCAACTGAGGATAGAGCAGAGTTGAGCATATGTGTGCATTTAACACATATACTCAGTATATTGCTTGGTCCTGCAGCAATCTCTGAACTATTGTGTTATATCTGTTTACTGTTCCAGCCTGATAGATCTTTTTGCCATTATAAGCAGCAATGAAAAGAAGGAACAAGACAATTAATTCTGAGATATGCTAGTCAGTCCTGCCCTTTTGCCTACTGCTCCTGCAGCTAAGAGGACTCTCTATGGCTAAGAAGAATACCGCTTTAGATTTTCAGCTCAAATTCTGGTTATAGTAGTAATTACATGGGAACAGACACAGGACAATAACTGATAATCAATGGTATAGTAAAAAGGATAAACAGGAAAAGCAAGATAATCATGTTACTCTTTTTTTTTTTTTCCTGATTCTCATGTCGTCTAGACAATTCTTTTCAAGGAAATTTGCTGAAAATAAACATTTAACAAATTATTTAAATAAGATTTCCCAATAACACAAGCTTTGAGACTTTGACAAACTAACAGTAACTCTCTGGTTTTCCTAAACAGCATTTTTGAAGACTAGCTGTGAAGAACTAGCTTCGGCACTTAAAATTAGGCTATACCAGAGAAAGAAAATGAAACACTTGCTGTCTGATTTCCAGTATAAAACGTTACAATTGTTGTCTGCATATGGTTTTAAATCTTTGTTCCATTTGCTTGATCCTTAGACTTTTCATAGATTTCTATATATTCTGACCCTCCATAAAAGGCAAAATACCCTTCCATAAAGTTTCTTTACATGCTTATTCATTCACAACTATAAAGAAAATTTCTGCCATGTATTGCCTCAGAAGTCATATTGACTTTTTAACCTGAAATTCAGTCACAAATACATTGTTAGCATCTCTTCCAAACGAGCACCTTCTCACATATGAATATCCCTTAATCTATGTGTCATTCTCTGGACATTTTTAGTTAGCAAAGCCTTTACACATTCACACATCACGAAGCATAACAAAATACTTTGCTCTACAGCCAAGAAAAATTCATTTTAATTTTTAGATATTACTGTGAGGTGAGCTTTATAGAAAATGCTTATATAGGGATATCCAAAACGATTTGATCAGATAAACGAGAAGACAGAGCATTTGGAACAACCTGTCTATATGATACACTTGCATTTTATTAACTAGCAAACCTGGGGTACATCCTTGCACCCACAATTCAGGATAAATAATATATTTCAACATACTCCACTAAATCAAAATTCTGACCAGTGGTAGGGTTATGGATTTTATTTCATCTTGAACTGCATAACTCATTCTTATGCATTAGATCACAATGATTGGAAAGCTGGGCTTTAGCTGGCTATGAGCCAGCTGAACTGAATCCAGAGAAAGTGCTAGGCTTTGACATGTTACCCTTGAAAAGAATGGTCAAAATAAAATTAAAATTCTTCTGCCGGAGTTGAACATTTTACACTACTTGGGAACTAATTACTGTGAGCATATCAGACATGCAGACTGATCTCTTTTCCAGATCACTTGCTTTAAACTGTTGATTGTAGATTTCAAAAAAATGAGCAAAAATTCTGCATACAGACCAGTTGCCTAGCTTTCTTCATTTTATCAAGAAACATACAATAGGAAAACAATAGAACTGTGGAAGTCATTTTCCTGTTTTTGTTTATGGCAGTCTTTAATTAGATAAATATGCCAAAAAAAAATCACACACATATTATCTCCCTGACGCTAATCCCATTAGGAGCACAATAGGCAGATATATCTGTCCATACCTTCATACTATCTCTCTTATCAGGCTTAGTCATCTTTATAATCAAATTTTTTCTTTTTCTTTTTTTTTTTGGGCGGGGGGAGGGTGGGCTGTTCCAATACCTGGCTTATGACTGGACCTTCGAGATACTGCAACTATATCTATAATAAAAAGTACATGTTATAAAACACAAGTAGCAAAAGTTTAGGCTTTGCATTATAGAACTCCAGAGCTGCAGTGCATGACTGGATCTACACTGAATGATAACCAAATCCTAGTTTGTGTTATTACTGCTACTGTTTCTACCAGTTATGGCTACTGCTCCTGTGTCAACCACAGCACTTGTGTAAAACACAGTGCACTCAGGAGAAGTTTGCAAAAGGAAATATGAAAAGAGAATCATAATTAAGATATTTGAATTACACTGGATAATCAAAGATGGTAAAAATGGGAATCTGTAATGCACAGGACAGGATAATTTAAGATCATATTTGTTTTGAATAAAGAATAAGTTATTTTTACACTGTAATGATAACTTAATGCAATAAACCAGTAAGTAGTGTCTGGAAGTAGAAAAAAGAGATAATAATTTTTTCCATCTGCACAACTGCCTTCTAGGTTTGCTAGTTGTTGTATCTCTGGAGTTTGCCACTAAGATCAAATGAGTAGGGTGCACTCTGGTAATAACAGGGTCCAAGAGTCTCCTCGGTTTTCACAACCCAGCGCACAGGCTTTCTTTCTTTCTGTCCATAATGTCGTATTGTTCTGTGCTCAACTTTATAATAGGATGGATGATCTGAATATTATGCACTGAGTTAAAATAGATGCTCCTATATGATCAGGTTGCAAATTCCCAATATATTGCTTACCCATGCTATGAAATAGCAAATGGGAATTCTCTGCCATGCGTGGTGGAAGTGGGAAACACACACCTTTCGATTTATCAAGCTTCATGTACTCAGTGATCAAATACATGATTTCCATCTTTCCCATCTGGCATCCTTGACACCAGACATTCAGACAAGGTTGAATAGACACTATGTGCTTGAACAGTAATTTATGTTGTTTGATAGCAACAAGGAAGCAGAGAAGTAAGGAGAGCCCCCAGTCACAACACTAAAAATGGAGTTTGTCCCACTCAACCGTAAATGTCTATAATGTGGATGTTTACAAACAAACATATTTCCTGTGCTCCTTCCCTTGCACTATCCAGAAGCAGAAGCAAAATAGTTTTAACATCATCTGCATTTTAATAAATCATTATTTCTAAAGATATGATCAGGGGATACCTGTACCTTGCAGTGAATAGCAGAAGGATGTCATTATGAAAATAAAGAAAAATAAAAAGAAGTGATATAAAAATTCGTGCCATAATTTTCCAAAGTTAGGATGTTTACTGCCTCCTTCAGGATAAGTTGATCATTCAGGTTCTTTATTCAGTTGTGCTCTGTTTTATGAAACACACACTTCAGATAGCAGAATGAAATGGGGGAGGTAAACTCTTATGATTCTGCTTTTTGATGTACTATACGAAAAAGGACTTTTAATAACATAAAATAAGTTTGTTTGCTTTCTTCAGAAGTCCCTTTTTCTTCTTTTAACTATTTGGACTATAAGGAAGACAGTGTATCCATGTACATAGTGATGCCAGAACTTCAGACTACCAGTTTTCTTAAATGCTCCCAGAGCAGTAGAAGAAAAGAAGAGGGAAAAGTAATGACTTACTAGAAATATTTCCTGTCTTACTGACCCTGGCTACTCTGGAGCTGTTGCTTATTTCTGTGCTTCCAACCTCTCATCTGAGCAGTTCTGCTTCAAAGAAGGCAACCAGCTCCAACATCTCAATGGAGGAAGGCACACCTGTAAAAAGTATTTCCTTGTCCTGCACCTTGTGCTGTGGGTGCTTGTAATCAAGACTGTAGAGCTAGCAGATATTATGGTAATGGGCCTGTGTTCATGAATACAGCAGGCAAGAGAAAACGAACTGGGAGTCTGTTTTAAGAAAAAAAATAAAGCAGGAAAAAGACCCTAAAGAGCAGCAGGAAACCTAAGAAATCTTTCAAAAGCATTCTAGCCAGAATGAGAGAGAGAGAGGAAAACTAGAAGGAAGATTAATATGAAATATAAACGATGGAAAATCTCAATCCTTATGATAACCTTAATCTAATAGATATGAATTGTCCTTTGCAACCATGACAGCCTCTGTTTAAGACAGGGAAAACTAAAACTTATGAGCTTTATGCTTATAGAAGCTATATGCTATACAGCTTACAAGCATGATGTCTGACGTGAAGATTAAAATAAGCAAAAGAGAGATCACAGAAACACCTATAATTAATTTGAACAGGTGTATTTTCAAAACTTTGTGCGTAATATCTCTGCTCACATCAAATTCAGTGGTACTTACACAACTTTAAACTTCACATTTGACTTTGAAAGTCTTTTTCCCTCAGGGAATATAGCATAAAAAAGTTTCACAGTGCTTCTTGCACAGCTGTACAATACTTGATTCTTAAAACTACTTTCCAGCTCATAATTTCTCTAATC
Organism: Struthio camelus; assembly: GCF_040807025.1. Taxonomy (NCBI): domain Eukaryota; kingdom Metazoa; phylum Chordata; class Aves; order Struthioniformes; family Struthionidae; genus Struthio; species Struthio camelus. The sequence goes on along the minus strand of NC_090946.1, from coordinate 62,401,692 downwards.
TCCTTTCATTAGTCTGTCTCTAAAACCTAGTGTACAAGCAAATGCTTTAGAAAAACAGTAAATTGTATGCTACTTGGACTTGATTGATCAGGTTTCTTCTATAGATTAAATTTATTATGCTTATTTATAAAGTACTTTTTATATTTTTTGCAATTTTTTTAAAATTTTTACAGAATTTTATATAGAGGATTGCATAAAATTATCTTTGATAATAAGGGACTGGACACAGTGACCCAGGAGGTCTCTGGCTTGTAATGCCTGGCATTAAAGCATTGGCATGCTTTTTCTCTTATAGATTGAACACTGTACGAGAGCTGTGTGTTGCAATAATTTTCCTGACTGTCAAACTGTGCTATTACTTAATCACCTCCTGTTACTACAGTGTCCTAGGGAGCTGCCTACGTATATACGGTCCATAATTTTATGCATTGGCCATATTAAAAACAGCTTCACATTGGAGATAATGAAGATTCTTATGAAATGGGAGGAGTGTAAATGTGGAATACAAGGAGCTAGTCTGAGAGATCATACGTTGGCCAGGATCAAAGGCTTGTCTTAATGATAAGGAAAAAATGACTCATCAAAGCTTTGTTTAATCTTTATACTTGCAAAATATCAGTTCATTTATTTCTACCATGAGGGGAAAAAGAAGAAAAAAGAGGGAGGTGGAGAAGAGAGAGGAGAGAGTCGAGGTAGGTGAAAGGGAAAGGGGGAGAGGGGTCAGAGAGAGGGAGAGGGGGAATCTCTCTCTAAATGGGAACAAGAAGATAACGAGGCAGAAACTTAGCTAAGTACACAGACTAAAGTGTTTAGCAAGATTTTCTAGCCAATATGGAGCTGTTAAGAATCCTAAATTTGAAATGGAGAAGACTGTCATGCAAAAAGAAGCTCCTTTTAGTAAAATGGCTTCATTTAAATACCCAGACTGAGAATACCAGTCTGCTGCACTTAAGCAGCAGCACCAAAGTGAAGCAAATAGAAAGTCTGTGCAGCAGAAGTGGCCAACTTCCCTAACTCTGGTACTCGCTTATCAAAACTGTTGCGTAATTGAGAGGTACATATTGCATTCCTTGGAGAGACAAGGGTGTTATATTACAGAGGAGACAGGAGATGATAGTTCTGCAGGGATACTGTGACTCCGGGGCTGGCTTTTGGCTAAATTTCAGAAAAACTACCAAAGCCTGTCTTCAGCAATCTTGTGTACTCCCACACCCAGGAATGTAGGTCTAGGAGACAGTCTGCATTTGAATTGTTTATGAACTGCATATGATTGGAGAGCCAGTAGTTGGCTTCCATTTCAGATAGTCAGCCATTTGAGTGGGTGTTTCAATCAGAAAACAAAGCAAGGGAAAACATGCATAAAATCTAAGCCTTTTCCATAGCTTAGATAGCAGGATCACATTCTGTTCTGCCATAAGGATTGCATTCAGTAACCTATCCACCCACCCCCTTTAACCTGGTAATTTAATTTCATCTTGCTAGTTTTCTTTTATTTACAATATAAGCATATCTGTATTTACTATTATACATATTTAATAGCCTAAATTATGATAACAATGAATAAAACTGATATTCAGCATTGTACAAAGATTGGTGATTTAACTATAGATTATATATATACAGCACAAAATTGGGACAAACCTGCAAGAGGAGATGGTCAGATGGCTTCCACCATCTGGACTTTACTAAGCAACCTCATGTAAAAAAGAGTACATTGCACATCAGTGTCCCCTCTGTTCTCAAGTGATTGATGCAGAAACAGTGCACCAAAGTTCAGTAGCACTTCTGTGAAATGGGACACTTCCAGAATAGTGAAAGGATGTATTGACTTATCAGGTCAGTGAAGCATATTAGGAGGACCCCTCTAAACTCCTAACTGCTTGATTTTTGTAACATGCTTCACCTTCACTTTCTGTCATTTTTCCCTTTTCCTTTTCTTTTTCCTCTCCTCTCCTCTTCTCTCCTCTCCTCTTCTCTTCTCTTCTCTTCTCTTCTCTTCTCTTCTCTTCTCTTCTCTTCTCTTCTCTTCTCTTCTCTTCTCTTCTCTTCTCTTCTCTTCTCTTCTCTTCTCTTCTCTTCTCTTCTCTTCTCTTTTGTTTCTGTTTCTTCTTTTTCTTCTTTCTTTCTCTTTCTCTCTCTTTTCCTTTTCTTATAAGGTCGCGTTCTCTTCTTCCTGCCTCAAATAAGAAGTGTTTCACAACTCTATACGTATTCAACATTTTTTAAAATAAGTGTGATTCAGAAACAGCAGTCCTCATTCTTGCAGGAAACTATACTTGACAGAGTAAGTTCTCATAAGCAGTAGTAATTGACCTCCTTCTCCTGTTTAGACTCCTGCTTAACCATTGAGACTTGACATCAACAAAATTCTGCCTGGTGTAAATTGCAATGGAGTTTTGGGGACATTCAAAAGCCAGATGAATAAGATGTCATGTCCTTAGTATGTAACCACTGAGAAGGCATAGTCTGTATTTTGTAATTATGAATCTTTAATATACCAAGAGATGTGTTGACATTAAAGGGCTTGAAAGAGAAGGAGGAACCTTTCGGTTTCTTAGATTGTTAATTATAAAAGTGAATAACCCAATGGGAGCTTGCCTAAATTAGATTTCTCTTGAGGTAGGGGGTCCAAACATTGGACTAAGCCTGAAGACTGCCTCCTTCTTTGTAATACACTCTCCTTGATGAATAACATCAAAGATTGACTAAAACCTTAGGTCATGTTGTATATCTTCCAGAAATTCAAGATCAGGAGTGTTCTTTAGTAGAGAGTTACCAAGGTGCTTTCAAAAATCTGAAGTGAAAAGGTTTCTATCTGTAGTACAATGATCCATGTCTTAATAGAGTCATCATCATCATCAGAGTTGTTTGGATGCTCAAACTTTCCTATTTTAATTTGATTTAGAGAAGGCTGAGTAGCAATGATACAATGCATTTGCTGAGTCTAAAAATCCAGACTTGAAAGGTGTATAAGGTATTGAAGAGATTACTTTTAAAACTAAAAGGCAAGGGAAGACAAAATACCCAACAGCAATGCCAGAAGTATTAATTAATAGCAGAGTAGAGCTAGCTGTAACAGTAGCAGAGCTACTGTTACCTTGGACAAGTATAGTCTCTATAAATGAGTCAGAGTGCTACAAACCTTTTTCAGTACTTGCTGCCACTTACAGGGTGTATTATGCCTAAGCAAACAAAATGAGTGATAACGCTCCTGTCTTTCCTGACCTACATAACAAAATGTACACTTGCCGTGTTTCAATCAATTCCTCTGCTACCCCAGCTACCTCTTCATTTCGCAATCAATGAGATCACAGATGAAGTGCTCATTCCCTATTTCCCTGGTCTGAATGAATATGGATTTGTTCATGAACTCAACACGCTTTTTGCCAGGCTGAAAGAAAGGATGTTTCTCAGCTTAGCAAACTGGCTGCAAAATTAACGTTAAAGGTCTTCTTCCACTGAAGCCAATGGAAAATTTTCTACTTATTTTAATTAACTCATTATCAGGCATTTGTCTTAGATACAGACTTGAGTTATAGAATTCTCAGGTGCATCTGGAATGTGAAGGTTTCAGATTTCATAGCACTGGTGAATTGCCTTAATCTATGATAAAGATGGGGCACCACTACAAAATATGGAGAGGGTTAGATCTTCTTCTGTGGTGTCAAGGAAGAAAAAATAGTAATTAGCAAACTCTTGGCAAGACTGTGTGTTGATGACAAACTTCCCATGTCCCCTATTGAGCTATTAAAAAAATATCTGATTTTTTTAGTTTTCATCTTAAGAGTTCTGAGTTTTAAAAAGGTTGGGCAGGAAATTTCAAAAGTAAATAAATTTTTTCTAGAATCAGTTAACTGTCAACATTAGACACCTACATCCACATTTAAGCATTTGAATATTCCTGACCTGGTTTTCAAAAATGCTGAGCATCAAGAACTCTCAGTGTCATGAGTGTTAGTAAACAGCTAAAAACCAAACAAATAAAACCACCCACGCAATTTATTATGTGCTTCTACAAATGTAGAACTATGTCTGTAAAATTCATTCTCCTGCAAGCAGTGAGAGTTTTATTTTAGTTATATATTTATGTATTTTTTACAAGACTCCAATCGACTTAGGGGACAGATGGAATGTTCCCTTGCTCAGTGAGGAGTTAACTAACTAAAGGCAGACAAAGCCACGTAAATACTGGGTCTTAGCACTGGTAATATACTATGAAATTGAAATGCTATTTGTAACATCTAGTGATTAATGGCCTAATCATCAAAGTTAGTGTTATACTCGTACCCAGCCAGCACCCCAGCAGTAGTACACAATTTGCTTAAGTATTACAAACTTTCACCATAAAGTTAACATCAGCAGTAAGCACTTTTAATTAGGCTGTGCCTAATCCATGGATGGAAATTGAATTTTAGTTGTGTTCATCAGTCTTGAAAACAAGAAACCCTTAATGTAGTCAGAAAGCCATTAGAAAGACATAACAGAACTTGAATCAATTTGATGATATTCCACGGTGGGCTGTTCTTTCCACCCATATTAAACCAGAATGAGGTCAGTATGATTCCACTGATTGTAAGATTAACTTACCCAGGTCAGGATTTTATAAAGGCTTATGATATCCTACCTAAATAACTGAGCATATTAAAAAAAAATGCTTTGCACTTAGAAACAGTCACAGAAGTCAAAAGACATTCAAAGGGAAAAAAGTAAAAGACCTTGAGGGTGAAAATAAGATTGTTCCTACATTCTTTACATAAATCAGCCAAATTTTTTTCTTTTTTGTTTGCAAGATGGTAATTTTCTATTTCATTTCAGTGATTTTTTTTTAATGTTGCCATGCTCTCTGATCATCCTGAGATCTCACATCCACTCAGTCCTTCCAAGTGCTTTATCTTACTTCCTCTGCAAAGCAATTTATCTCTTTTCTATTTCCAAGGTAGCATTAGTGTACATAATAATGTGACACTTATCAGGGCTAGCATGGTAGCAAATGTAGACAATGAGAAAAGAAGGGTAACACAAGTGATAACTTTTGACTGATCAGCGTTCTTTCTAGTTGATGCTGGCATGTATCAAATAGTCTGCCTCCACTTGAGGTGCAACCCAAGAGTTTTGATGATAGCCTTCTTGTGCATGGGGTAATTATTTCAGACTTTTATCATTAGTAGTAATCATCTCATGACCAGCAACGACATATTTAAAGAAGATTCCAGACAGCTTGCAAGTCTCTTTTCATACTTAAAGTGATATACTGGAGTGATGCTAAACTGTACAAAGTAAACTTAAAATTCATGTTCAAATTTCTCTTATTCTTGTAAATTGAGGGGCTGCAATCTAGCACCTGAGAGATGTTCAGGTTTATGTCATGTGCTACATCTACAGAAGAGTAAAAGTAATTATCCTGGACATATCCCCTTTTCTGGTGGCAGGAAGGGTATATAATATAGCAATCTCCATGTGCCTTCTCACTTGCGGTATAATCATCTAAAAGCAGTTATACAAGGTTCATATCAGGTTGAGCTAGAAAGGTAAAGGAGATATTCTGCATTAAAATTGGGTGTTTTAATTGAAGTGCACAAGATTTCATTAAAAAATATCTGTCAGGGTGAACAAAAATATCTTGGATGATCCTTCTTTCTTCTGTGTAAAAACAAACAAAAAAAACCTAACTGATTTTAAACAAAATATCTTTTAAATGAAGATATATAATGCCTTTTTTTTTAAAACTACTAAACATGTTTAAGTATGGAGACTAAAAGGAAACACAGTAGTCCAAGAGTCCACATGGATTTTTTGCAACGGCATCAGGCAGATGTAAGGTTTTCTCTCACACTGTTTTTTTAAACCAAATCATCCATTTACTTATATTCAATGCAGGCATACTGGAATTTTCTGAAAAATGGTAGTTATGTAAGCACAGGAAATCATTTCTGTTTTTGTTATGTTTCCTAATATCCTTTGTTTTAAAATGATCTAAATTTCAGGCCTCAACTTAATAGTATTCATAAACATTTTTACAAACTGTCCAAATTAATAGTTGCAGATTTCAGAAAACTATCTCTTCTGCTTGAAAGAGAATATCCTTCTTGTGATATTGAAATAGTATCATAATGTTATCATCGTATTCAATCTGAGAAAGAAAGACAAATATAGATAGAATAAAGACAAAAAACCTAGTAATAAGATGGAAGAAAGGAATGGATATATTTTATTTTGATATACTTAGAGTGGGTATGCTTTGTAAACAAAGCCAAAAGCTCGCAGGTGAGAAGAATGTATTCACCTGGCTATATAAGAATGGGCTTCCGGAGTGAAGAAAACTGACGTCAGTCACGGGAAGTTCACAGTGCAAAAATTGCTTTTTCTTTAGCAAAACATTTATAGCACAGCCATGCAATGATAAAGACAATATTCCTCAGGAACAGTTGCTTTCAACCTAGGTTGAAAAAGACTAGATATTCTCTACTCTAGCCACTGAAGATTAGGCACACTGATCAAACTGCCTGCAGTGTATTTGGGCCAGTCAGCAGTAAGAATTTGTGAAAACTTTAAGATAGATGAATAAGTAAATTGGAGCAAAAGCACTGGAGCTTCAGTAAGGTCGTAAGTTCGAGTATTAGAACAGGAATTTTAGGGAAAGGGAAAGATTTCGTTATCCACTTCACCTATCTCAAGCATGTTACCTTAGACACGGGCCATGTACTTGCTCTACTTTTCTGTATAATCCCATATAGAGTAAGGTTTGATTGCCATCAGATGTTACAGCACTTATTCAAAGTATGTTCTCCAAAAAAAAGTAATATCACACTAAAGCATTAGCCTAACTGCCTTCAGTGATTTGCTATGAATCGAGTTCAAGAAGTTTATAACAGGGACCACATCTTACCTGTGTCAGTAAGGAGCAGACCTCCATGATCTTGGACAAGCTACATTGCTAAGTGAGGCAATTCATGGAACAGCCATTATTCAGCATGAAATAAGGGGATTTATAAGTGATTTAACATACTACAATAGTGACTTTGAGATCTTGAAGTAAGAACTTCAAAAATAATTTAAGTAAGTATTTTATCTTCTTTCTGATTTTATCACTGTTATTCCAATCACCTAGTCTGGTAGTTTTTAAATCTAAAGTGGACTTTTCATCTGGGTCAGCTTTTTGAACCCACAATCTGTTTTGTTGTGATTGCCTGTGTTGTGGTATTTCCCTGATCCAACCTTATCATCTGCCATCTCAGCAACTGAATAAGCATTTTACAAGTCTAAGTAACAGTTTCATATTGGATAATTATTTTTACTGACTGCTCATTTCAGTCAAGTAATCATTTCAGAATCTGTTAATGATTGTCTTCTATCTCTTTACAGATAGCCCTATTTTCACAGGGCACAGTGAATCTGAAACGTGTAAATATCACATAGACAGCTTTTAAATGTAAGATGAGTTTTGTCCAGAAGAATCGAGGAAACCACAAAGCCACAATCAATGTCTTAAAAAAGGTACAAATTAACGCTAAGCCCTGTAATTACCTTACAATTTAGAGACCTCATATATATGCAGATAATATGCCTTTGTAATGTGGTTGGAATTGTGTTTCTGAAAACAGATGCTTTCTCTTGCCATCTGTGATAAGCCTGTTTGTACCCCAGCCTTCCTCCCTGCTTAGAAGCCAAAATAAATAAAATGAAAAATGTCTCCTGAAAGACACTGGTAAAATAACCTCAGTTCATTAATTTTCATATCATGTTATTTTCCCATGTCAGTACGTAGAGCATCCTTCTCTTTCTTACTTTTAGTAATAAGCTTATGATAATTTTATCATATTAGAGATAGAAATCCCTGTCTTGTCTTGTCTCGGGAGCCTATGTAAAGGACCTCAGCTTTTGTGAGGGAGCCCTCAGCTAAGAGGGGTCAGGACTCAGTGTGCACCTTCATCCCTCTGGTCCAGCACCTGGCCAAACCTATAGCCCAAGAAGTCCTGAGAGGCCACTACCTTGGAGGGCTAGTCATCATCATTAACAGGCTAGAAAAGACTGATGTGGGACACAGGTATGGCTTTCGAGGACACACTCCCTGCTTTATGTGTTTGCCAGAAGGACTTACTGGAGGTGTTAGCATATGCTCTAAATTTGGGCCATACAGTCAGAATTTTCTCTCCAGCTTCTGTACTGCAGAGTCTTTTTCAGTCCATGCAGGTGCTTACAAAAGTGCCCTGATCAGATGCTCGTAAACAGGTAACAGTATAACATTCAACACAGTAACCAGCTTTTATATATATATTAAAAATATATACATTGATAGCAGATTGACAAATGCTGGCTGATGATTCATTGTGTTAAACTAGCTTTTCTAATCTGGATGGAAAATTTAACAAGCTTTGATGGGTCATGGGTCACTGCAGGTAGAAGTGCCAGCTATACTTCGTCCTGCAGTAACAAGAACTTTTTTTTCTTTTTTCTTTCTTCTACATCTTTTTTTTTTTTCCCCCCTCACAATAATATCTTACTGGCAATGAGGACAAAGGAAGCAATAAAAAAGGATAACAATAAAGTTGTACCTCGACTAGAGCTGAACAAACATTTGAGAGAGAATAAGAGAATCTGCCCACCTGAGTTTAATGGTTCAGAACACTGAGACTAAATATAAAGTTTATTTCTGTCTCTCTAAGTTGTGTTTGCAAGCTGTTGAGAATGACACTGCACTGTCTTCTGATTTAGTGGTTATTTTATAGCTAGGACACTACAGTGTCCCTGAGTCTTTTTATGACTAGGAAACCACTGTGTCCCTGAGCCTTTTCACCTTGTTATAGAGAGAAATAATTGCCCTAAAACAAGACGGTAAGACTATCAGACCTTCAAAATGTAGGGGATGGAAAATACTTCATTTCTTTCAAAACTGCTACTGTATTCCCACTGGACTTTAAAAATAATGAAAAAATAAGAACTGTACAATCCAGTAGGTCTTTGAACAAATTGGTCACTCATTAATATTTGTAAACATTTTAGAACTGAAAGGTTTTCCTATTTAGTTAGTTTAGATAGCAGTTTTTTTCTTTCAGTTATATTTTATCTAGACTAGGAAGAATACATTCAGTTCACTTGCTCAAGGGCTGTTAATTCAACAGTAAGACTGATAGTGCAATTAAAAATTATTTTCTTTGAGAAAGCTATTAAAATCAAAGTCTTCTGTGTATGTTTATGGCATATCACAAAATTGCATTTGTATGAGCTTGGAAAGTAATGTTACATGTAAATAGTAAAGATGAAAAAAAAAAAAAGATGCCTGGAACTTTCACATATAAATTCTAAATTAAGTTTTTCTCAATAAAAAAAAAATTAAATCTAGAAACTTTAAATGCAGATTCCCAGCATACCAACCACTGTGGACTCTACAAGAGCTTGTACCAACTGCTGAGATAAAAAATTTGGAAGAAGGAAAAGGAAGTATTATGTACTAGTTATAAGCAATTGCTCTGGGACAGTGTAGTGTCTTGGCTATAAAGTAACCACTAAATCAAACCATGTTGCAGTGTCATTCTCAGCAGCTTGCAAACCAAACTTAGAGGTACAGATGTAAGCAATTGCTTAGAACGAGTAAACTAATTTGTAGTTTGTGCAGGTCTATAAATAAGTGACCTAATAAATAAATACCCACTTTGATTTAAGCACAATAAATACCAATTGGCTTACTGTGTAACACAGAGTCTGAAACATTTAATGTTAATATAATTAGACTACCAGGACTGACTGTTATTTATTTGCAGATCTGCTTAAGTCAGAGAGACAGTAGCAGATAGAATAACCATGCTATCTAAACAACACAAAATCATGGCCTAATTTGGACAGACAAATACTGCGATATTTGGCAAAATATGCCTATGATACCATACTATAATACCATATTATAGACTTCATATTTTGTTCTTGTAATAAAGGGAATAAAATATTTTTCTTTTGGTTCATAAACCTTCACATTATACTCTAAATCAGTTTAATCAGTTCTTTTCTATATGGGAGTACTGATACGAACATTTAGAAATCCAGGTATGAAGAACAGAAAAATCTAGCTTTACTCCTATTACACACCCTATCTCCTCTGTGGAAAGGTTAATAAATCTCTTTGAAGAACCTTAGTGCCACACTGGCATACATGGCTCCATATCTCTGTAAGTGTATATGGGTGTTTATATGTGAGATTATGTATGGATGTTCATATATACATGTAGGTGTATGTATGTTTCTGTGTTTATCTCTATATTTATGCTGAACTGGCTTATTTAAAATGAACGAATGTCATAGAGACAGGGTCCTCTTTCCTTTTACATCTTTTAACATTTTATAAAATGCGTCATTGGAATTTTCAACCTGGCAATTATTAGATTATTTTTTTCTGGCAACAAACGGGTTATAAGTAAGTATTCTTTACCATTAAATAGCTTTTGCCCCCTATTTCCTTATATGATATTGTTTACTTTTGTAATGCTATGTTCACCTTGAAATTTTCAGGACATAGTTTTCAATTCCTTCCCTTTTATGTCATGCACTTGGGCAGATGGATGGAAGGACAGTAGGGGAAAAACAAAACAACAACCTATTTTGGGTGGATATATTTTAATAAATCAATGATGGCATGAGAAAAATGGTAACAAGCCTGGAATCTCATTAGATAGGATCCAGCTGAGTTTATTGGACAGACAGACTGCGAGAGAAAAAGGTCAAAGGCAAAATAATAATAATAAAAAAATTATGATCAACAGTTGATTCTATTTATCTAGCTATAAATGGGATTTATTCTATAATTTCCATGCTTGTAGGTGTGTGTTGTTTCTCAGATAGGTGTATGTGAGGTGGACCAACAGATTCCAATACATTTTAAGTAATTTACTCTCCATCTGTCTCCATTTGGCTGGGTCTAATATAATTTTGATGCAAATCATGTGAGAAAAATTTTCTCCTACAATATGCAATGCTGTCAGAATGGAGAAGCATTTTATGGCAATAACTAGTATCACTACCTGAGTCCTCTGTGAAGAAAACAAGTTGACAAATCCTGCTGGGAAAATAAATAAAAAGATAAGGTCGTAATCTTATAATTTTACTTCTCCCCATACAGATATCTACATATCCATTCATTATTAAACACACATTAATAGCTAGGCCATTCTTTTTAACAAGAGCTATAATATGAAACATCAGGTCTAAGCTTTATTTTCTCCCTCTACTGTTGAGAACACCAGATTTTATGTACAACATACTGCGGAAGAAGGATAGTACAATGACATGGTTCATGTTTGAAATTCACAATTCTGCCCCTTCTTAAACTTCCTGCCTGAGCCTGAGCACACAAGTGCATGACTGGCTGCGTGCGCTTGTGCATACATGCCTGTATGTTTGTGCACAAACAGGCTTCACCTTGCTATCCAGATACTCTGACTTGATGTAATAAGCCAGCTCCTGTTTAACTACATGTGTAAGCACAATGCCTGGGTTGGTAAATTTACCATTTCAGCTGAGCTTATTGTCTGGGGAATACCACTTCTCTAACAAGGCTCGATGGCTGCTGGCCAGTTAGTGTGTGGTCAGATGCCTGTGCACACATTTTAGTAGATATGCCCTAGATTCTCAGCTCTCTTCTTGTCAGGTAATTCTGAAAGTGTTATCCTTAGAGGTAAGAGAGGTAAGTTGGGAATTCTTTTTCACTTGTTCTCATGGTGAACCTCATTCAAACTTTAATTTGTCCTGATAAAGAAGAAGCTTCTTGATCCTTGCGGCTGCTTCCTGCACTTGTCTTGACTATGGAACTTCCACTTTCTTGATAATCTCCAGAGCTCTTTGGGGTCTCAGTTTCTAAGGTGAACCTTTTACTCAGTATTATTTAATTCCATCCAGTTCCTGTTGTCATTTAGTTCTTCCTCTACACAGATATTGCACAGTGTAATATTCTATACAAGTGCTATTCCCATTCAGTAGAACATTTGAAAATGTATTTAGTAATCTTATCAAATTCATTAATGCCAGTTAGTGACTGTTACTCAATTGCTTTGTCTCTAATTATTTAGATACTTAAAGTTTTACATTTATGGATCCAATCCTATGACATTCTAACTGCTGAAAGCTGCCTTCTTGGAGATGTAAGGGTCATTCTCAGGACACACTGGCACCTGATACTTTTGAACCTTAGAGCAATTATTCGGTTGTGATGCCAAATCACTTATTCAAATTACAAGACTATGCTTTACATATAAAGGGAAAAGACTTTCATGGGTCCCACACTTCAGGAAAACATGAACACCTAGAAGTTAGTAGCTCACATTTTATTTCCGAAATATATAATGTTACCATTTTATAGGCTAATTTCAAATAATATCATATATTGTCCTGGCACCTTTTTCAAAGAGGTTAATGAGGCAATGAGTTATAAAATTAGTTTTACACTTTCAGAAGTATAATTTCAAATAATACATAGGTTACAGCATTATTTTAATTTTACGTATGTCAACTACTTACTCCTTTTGGGACACTTTTTTCATATTAGAACATGAGGCCTTGGATGAACAATGAAACAGTTATTTCAGTACTTTGTGAGAGCCATTCTTTCTAATCCATAGCTTTTAGGGCCCAAAGGGGCCTAAAAATCATCTAGGCTAAGCTCCTATATAATGCAGACCACAGAATTTCAGTCATGAATTCTCCATACAATTTATGCTATCCTGATCCTAATAAATGGTATTTGATTAAAACATATGCTTTAGTTATGCTTAGTAGCTGTGAAAAACCCTACTGAACTTAACAGTTGTAGCCCCTGTCTTCAGTTTAAGGAATGATCAAGCTCCTTTATAGCATCACATAGCTGACACAGTAGGCACCATTAACCAAAAGCCAGGCACATGCAAAATCTGTAGTAGCAGTTGTACCACATGGCCTAAGATGTTTGATGGAGCCTGATGCAGAGTGTGTACACTATTTAAATAAAAAAAAAAAAAAAAAACAGTTAAAAGTTTACGGAAATGTGCAGATAATGAAAAAAAGCCACCAAACACAGCCAGGAAAACTCTTGGAGTGTGACTGAGTGGTAAGCAGATGACAGAAGTTTTGCATAAAGTGGTGTGTAAAAGGGAATGAATAAACTAGTTTGACTGTTTTTATCTTCACAGAATATTTTTTATTCGTTCTTTATAAGTGAACACCAATGAATAGACGAAATACCTGATTCCTTTACACATTTCTCATTTTGATAGAAGTAAACAACTTCTGGATACAAAATAATGAGGAAAAAAAAAAAAAACTATTTTCCATACAGCTAGATAGACTTAATGTAAAAGCGTATATAAAAGGCATGGCTGTTGCATACTCAGGTTTCACGTGGAGTCATGATAAACTGGAGTGCACATCTGAGCTGGGTACTTAGAAGCATCCTGAGTCCAATAATTCAGTCATTGACTAAAGGGAGTATTCATGTAAAGGACATTAAAAGAATTTCCAAGTACTTTCTTACAATCTATTGTGCCGTATGTTGTGGGGGTACTACAAACATTCTGTTTCACCCTTCAGTGGTGGGACTAGCTCAACAGATGGGCAATCAAACATAACTGCAGGTTAAAAAGGGAAAAGTCAGTAAAGACAAATGTGTACAAAGGGCAAAGCTGCTGGCAGAAATTTATTGATGTCCTTCAGTGTCTTGTCCAAGTTTTGCTCTTTATTGCTCTGTTTCTGTCCTTACAGGAAGGAATCACTCAAGTCTACAAACAGAAAAAAAAGTAGAGTAGCTACCACCCAAATCTCTCAATTTCTCTCAAATCCACAGCTGCTTTTTGGAACATGCTGCTTTTGTCAAATGAGGCTCTGATTTAATTCCAAAAGCTTGTCTGTGAGTGAAGAAAGCTCAGCCACAGCTATCAGCAGTTCACGTCAACATTCAGCAGCCCAGACAGAGTTAAGCCTCTGGAATTGTTACCCCCTAAAGGAAAATAAAAACTCCGGCAACAGAATTAGTGTGAACTTGCACCATTAAATAGACATGTACACCACTGAAAAGGATGCCTGCTCTCTTATTGCTGCTATTTAGTATTGCTCTGAGTAATGATACTGATGAACTAACCACCAAGACAAAAGGGAAAAGGAAATAAGAAAATAGAGGAGATTAATGAAAGTCAAGTAGGAAAAAATATAAGTTTCCTGTAAGAAGTAATCCAGAAATATGTATATAAGAAAGTTTGAAATGCACCAACTGTAGAAATCACTCTTGCAAACCAACATAATATGTAAGATTATAAAAGCTTTTTCTCCTGCAGGCTGTAGTAATTTGTATGATTCAGCTTTGATTTTCATTAAAATGAAAGAGAGATTTGTATTTTAACTACAACAAAGCGCACATGCTGAAGGATTGCTGCTAGGAATTTGCTGTCAGTGGAGTAGCTCTTTCTTCAAACATAAGGCCTAGGCACTGAAATGTATGTTTCTTTAGTTCTCCTAGTATCTTGATGCTAAAGCAAAAATTGAGAACTGTTTTCAAATAATCCTGAAGGTACTTTAACTTCATTGACTTTTAATATGATTTTGGTGTCAACAACCTTGGTGTCTTTTGAAAATCCTCACCTAGAAGAATAATGGAAGTTAAAGTGGCTTTAGGCCTTCACTTATTCATGCCTTGTTGCTAATGTCCCTTGTGTGATTTTTTTTTGTAAATAGAATCCTGCTGTACATCTTTTCCTCTGCATCCATTGCTGGTAGGGGGACAAGCCGGGGAAGGAAGAACCTTCTCCACTTGGTTTCTGCAAGGAAATAGGGTCAATCTTATAAGCAAAGGAAAAGTTTTCAAGTTGATTTACTGGACTGGATTTCCAAAAATATTTAAATATGAAGTAAAATCAATGCCTTATATACTGCACAAATTTACAGATTATAATGACTGTCAAGTTTGAGATCTTAATGCCTTGTTTAATCTAAATGAATTTAGTCACATATCTTTAAAAGAATATTCACCCTTTCTCTTTAACTTCCAAGTGACTACCCCCTATTTGGTATGGCTTATTTATAATAATTGATATCTTAAATAGAAGCAGATCATTAGGGAGACAAAGGGAATAATGATTTTACCGACAGCTTGGAGAGAATGAATATATGCATTTGTTAATTTATTCCCTGTCCAAAATTTAATTTTCAGATTCATCTTGTGGTCTGTATAAGGAAACCCTCTCTCCCCTCCTCACCTTCACCGCCCAACTACGATGACTCTGGGAACCTTTTTCTCTCTTAGCCTAATTGTTAAAGCTTGTGATATTCTGTATCTTGTCAAGGCACAACATGAGAAATGATGAAGGTGCCTCCTCCACTCCTCCATCCCCCCTTTACATATAGATATCTGCCTTTTGAAAATATTTGTTTTAGACTGTACAGCATTTTCTCTCCCCAGGTGGTTGATTCTGTATGCATATATGTGTTAAATGACTCTTTTAGCTGACTATATTAACACTCACATATACACACACAATAACTGGAGAAGGTGCACATATATTTATGCATGTTATAGGCAGCTGAGAGAGAGGTGCTGCTGAACCAAAGGAATGCACATTCTCTGTGTTTAATGAAGCTTTAGTCCAGCACCCAAGAATTTTGGTCTTTTAAATAGTCAAACAATGTTAAATACAAACAAAAAAATGAATTAGCAGATTCTTTGGAGGAAGAAAGAGAATCCAAATGTTTTATGTTTGATATTTCATTTCATCTTCGAACTATAGTTTACATGAGAACTCAAAAGAGTTTTTTGACTGAATTTGTTGATGTTATTTATTTATTTATTTATTTGGAACTCCTGAAATATGTTTGGCCAAATTCTACTCTTAATTATACTGAAGATCAAGTGTAATTCCTGCCCTTGTCCACCCCAAAGAATAATGAGTTAGTCAGAACATGCAGGTGGTGGGGATTTTGGTCCCTAACTTCCCTAATAGATATCATGGGTTTGAATATGGATCTCGTATCCCATGGGAGAAGCTTAACTGCAGTGATTCTTTCTCTGTTCCAGTGAATTAAGTCTTGGAAAAATTAACTCTTGGATGAATTCACTGGATGGGAAAGGCCACTCTCCACCAAGCCCTGCTCAGATTTTATTGTACTGAGTGTCGTGTATGCTTTTCTTTAAAAAAGGTCCAAAGATTTTATTTAAATTTGTAGTGTACCGAGCATAATACTGCAAGAGAACAAAAAATTCTAAATAAAGGAAATGAACATGCATGTTGGCTCATTACATATCCTAACAATACGCAGCATCAATCTTTTCTTGTATGGAAGATAGATGGATTAAAAGAGGTTTTGCAAAAATCTGCATCAAAATTTTGCATCTCCTGCTGGGGACAGAAAGGAGAGGACAGGCCTATATAGGCACATGAAATTATCCTAATATCTTCCTTCCTCTTTCCAAGCCCAAGAAGCAAACTGTGATTATGGGAAGGAATGAGGATAAGTGAAAAGCCTTTTTCTACGTAATTTTTCTGGTGAAATATAGACTTCAGCGCTTCACTTTTTCCCTATAGCTTTAGGACCTTATTGTTGGCATTGCCACATATTCTGCACACCTTTCCCATAATTTACTTTATCTTCACCTCACACAGAATCAGCTAAAAACCCTTTCATTTTCTAGGCACAAGGCTACAAGACTGTACAGGCTCTGTTGTACAGTTTACCAAGTTCTTAACTTCCAGACCTCTTTGAGACAGAATTTTAGTGAATAGAGTATATTGAATGGGTTAGTGAAGAGAGGCACAGAGGGCACATACGGGAAAACTGAGTCTTTAACGCCATAGAGCGATGGTGAGGACTGGGAGTGTGCTCAGCACTTTGGCTAACGTGTTTGGCTTTTCAGCCTGCAAAAAGCTGCCTTGAGGCACATGAATCTACTATATATCACTAAATTTATTTCTTTGTCAGAGTGTTATTTTTTAGCTCATTAATATCATTTTGGATGGGTGATTTAATCACTCATATATCAAGAAATTTTTATTTTCGATATCTTAGGTATGGCTCATGAATGGCTCACTTCTTAAAAGTGTTTACAAACTTTAATTCAGCTGCTGTCCCTAGTATACCCAGATGATAGTTAGTTGCAATACGTTTTTCCTAATGTGCTTTCTAATCATCACTCAGCTTATGGCAGCAGTAAAGGATATGAAAGATATTGGCCCCAGCTGCCTACTGTTCTAGCATTAAATATGATTTGCTAAATCAGCTCGGAGTAAATATTCTGTTATCCAGTGAATTTTGTTTAATATCTAGTAGGCCAAACTAAGCACACAATACCCTCATATAAAGCTGACGTAGATCAGCAAGTCTTGCTGCTGCAACTCTTCTGCAAAGCATGCTGATAAATATAATTTCTTCTTTATCATCACTCTTTGTTGTTTCTTGGATGTTTTATTTGTAGAAGATTCCACAATGAACCACATTTCATGCATACTAGATTGTTCTTCAGCTTCAGTTACAGGCTATTTTATGTTATTTTTCTGGACCGTGTATTTTTGTGAGTGCCTTGTTGAGCCTTATTGTACCATTTTTCTCTAGTAAGTGATTAATTGATGTTCCTATATATTGTTGAATCAAAAGAGTAAAGTTTTCACTGAGAGTATTCCCAATCCTTACTCAATGATCCTTGTCTCTGATGCTCAGAAGGAAGCCAATCTGCTTTGTAAAAGAGTTTTGGTAATGACTGGAATGTTTTCTTCCACCTTTTCTAACAACAAGAGCCTTAAAATTCCTATAGTGAGACTTTGGAAGAGAGGGAACTTATCTTAATAAGCTAGATAAAAGAAATTACATGGAATGAATCTCTAGAAATAATGTATAATTATTTACGTTGCTATTCTCTCTCAGGCTGCCACTTTATCTGTAGGTATTCTATGTTAACGTTGCTCTTGAAGTAAGAACTGGAATCTCAATCTTTCCCCCAGGTAGCTCGTCTAAGAGTTAAGTCAATGAGTCATCCATGCTCATTCTTTTCTTCTTTCCAGCCTAAATACTTGGTCATTTCATGAAAACAGAGTTGGTTTATCAGAAGGCACTGAACATTCCCTATTCTACAAGATTATACTCTATATCATATTTAACATTTTCCTGTGGAAGTCAAATCTTCTCAGAGAGAACAAGGTTTCACACTCTGACACAAGAAACCAACGCATTAATGAGTAGTGGGTATCACATCTCCACTCTCTTTGGTATTTGAGAACAGCAAGATGCTTGTGAATCGCATGTGGAGGATAAGGACCTCCTTAAAGCAGTGGATAAGCTACCCAGGTCTTCAAAGTAGTTGAGCTTAATGTATCCTCTTCCAGCTCTCATAGCCATCTCACTAAGTTAGTACTAGCTTCCTTGACTCCAGCTCTTAGATGCTTAATTCCTTCCATGCAATACAGGAAGCTAGGAATTAAGCACCTCACTCAAGCATACAGATGCTGTTAGGAATTAAAGAGACCAGAGACTGGGTGCTGCAATAATCAGTCTTGCAACATTTCACTCTTTTTTTGAATCTAGTTCTCAGCTTCTCTGTGACTTCATTCAAAGAGAATAGTTCTTTCCTACTTTTCAGCAATAAACATGAAACAGAATAAATATGATAAAGATTGTAAGGTGCCCTAGTGTTATGCCTTTGGGGATGGGTAAGTATCTTATTCCAAGATGAGTAGAAAGTGTGTTAGATCTAATCAGGAGTATATTAGGACAGAAGACAATCTTAGCAGCTTCACCAGGAGACTTATCTGATTATACATCCAGAGGGCAACTAACATGCATTCAATTTATCAATTTCCAAAAAATTTAAAGGAATGTGAAATGGAAACGTAGATTCCCCTTGGTGGTACATTAGATATCAAGAATTCTTCACATGGGGAGATAAATCATCCATTTGGTATGCACTTTGTAAAGAGAGAATTATTTGTTTCCCTATAAATTTATATAGCTGTTTCATTACAGCACATTATTGAAAAGACTCATGGTTTATGTAGTGTTACTGTTATTAATATTAATTATTTGTATTACTATTGCATCTTGGAATCAAGTCATGAACCAGAATCTCATTGTCCTATTTTCATTTTCTGATTCAAGGCTGAGATTTCTCTTAGTTCCTTTTTACATCTTGTGGAGAAACAACATGCATCATCAGAAATTCACTTGTTCCGAGATTATAAGGTAATGAAGATTGCCAAATTCAGCATAGCATCTTTCAACCTCTAAGAAAATAGTCTTCTAAGAGAAAATTGCCTCTCCGTCTCTTTCTCATATACACACACATTCACACATACATGTATAACCGGAAACAGAAATGACATTCAGAGAATATTTAAGGTGGCTACCGAAAACAATGAATGAAAGGAAGTTTTAGTCAAGGGTGAAAGGTACCATATGTCCTCAAAAGCCTTGGCACAATGGGGAACCACCTAAATAGCTTTTTTAATGCACCCTGTTGTGCCAAGGTATTGAAGGACATATGGTGTATTTCACCCTGAACTGTGAATTTCCTGAAACAGCTGTAATGCTCTTTTAATGTTTTTCTGGATAATGACATATTCACAGCATATATTATTTAACTATTCTTCCCTCATCCTTTAGAGGACCCATATGCTTTACCAAGCCATATAAAACTGGATAGTGGTGGATCATTTATCATCTGATTGTATAAATATTTGTTATGCATTGGACACAATCAGTACAGACTTGAAGTTGTTGGTCACTATGTACATGAGGCGTGCAGCAAGAAATTCAACGTTTCTGCCCTCTGCTACGATCATGAACAAACTCAAGACACAAGCAGACAGAATTAAGCATGAGAGTAGCTCTTTGTTTTAAAAGCTGTAGAGTTCATTTCTTTACTCTTATTTTCCCAAAATAAACAAGGAAAAGTGCATGGGCATAAATGGGCGAATGAAAATGGGCCCAAGGGTGGGCCCATTTATATACACCACCTTATATACACCATATATAAGGTGTTGTGATAATCTGATATTAATTTATGTATACTATTTTCTCTCCTTTTTTTTTTTTATATCCCTCCAGTTCCTTTGTGCAGCTCCTCCTGTGACATCTTACCCTTAACACCAGCCACAGCATAACTAATTTTTTCTTTCATTTCATACTAATAAATTGTATTTTTTTTTATCCTTATGGTCAGTTACTGGCAGTGGGAGATCTAGCCTATAAATCCATTCAGAAAAATAGATCAAAGGAGAAAAATAACATTATCTGCAAAATTCTTTCTTTCATGATATTTACGAAAATAAATGCATCAAGTTTCACAGTAAAAAGCTTAAAAAAAATGTTTGGTCTGAATAAAACTGATTTTTTCTATTTGGCTATACTAGAAACATTATTTGTACAATTTTCTTACTGTCCTTGAAGGGAATCGATGAAAAACAAGAAGGTAAACAAAGTTTTACAGACTGTAGGGTTTTTTTTTTATTACTATTATTTTTTTTATTTTTTTGGTTATCACCTCCTTCCTGTAAAGGGGACAGTACAGGCTTCTTCAATCTCTTCACAAGAGAATTCAATGAATTCATACAAAGAATGCATTGCTCAAATAGAACTTTAGTATGACAAACTAAAGCAATTAAACATCACGACAGTGGTTCAGAGAGACTGATACTACAGTTTTAACTTCATTTCATTTTCTTTTTCCTGAAGCTTAGATCAGATATTCAATCACAACAGCTAAAAATGAATAAGCAAAGAAATAATCATTTTTCCCATCATATATTTTACAGAAGCAGCTTCAATTTAATTACGTAATCAGTGATTCCTCTACTACATGCTAGATAATAACATGAAAGAGTTCACGTGTGTAAAATTAATGGTTCTTTATTAGAAGAACTAGTTACAGAAATGCTGCAGTTAACAAATAGTGTTTATAAAATCTCTGGTTTTGACTCCAAAAGACAAAAAGTCATGAATCATGAGGGTTTAGTTGGTTGCTGTTTTTTTTTTTCCTCTAAGTACTATACTCCAGATTTTTGAATGTCCCCCAATCATGCTCAGTGCTTTGGTGTGAAAATTCATGTTGCCGTTTTCCCGAGCTCATTTAATTAAGATGAGTTTGGCTTTCTCATAGTTTTCACTCACACAACTGTTAATTTCTTACTTATAGATTACTTCTACCCACCCAAATTTCAAATCAATCATAACCTGTCAGATGCTACACCAGTTCTGTCCCAGCCCCTTGTTTCCACATCACTTTTACAAAGCAGATCCTCCTCCTCATTTAATTTTAACTTACTATTCTGTACTTCTGTTCCTTCTGGTACCCTTTAGTAATTTTCTTCACATAGTCCTCCTACCTTTTCAGGAGGAGGTACTACACTGAGAAAGAAGGGGGAATTAGTAATGGAGATGTCCTGAGAGCATGAACAAAGGAGAACAGAGTAAAATACAGCAGAGGCTCTTCCTGCAGCAGGATTAATTTTGTGCTTCTCTCCCAGAGAAAGGTAATTGGACAGGCAGGTGATCAAATGAGTTTCCCTTCCCTCTCCCAAACAAGACAAAAGTTTATGAAGATACTGGAATTTATTGTATTTGAACTGTAGGACTCTGGTCCTGGGAAAATACATTTGCTGAATCTCACTGAAGTACGGAAAATACAAGCTGTACTCCTCCAGAAAGATGTGTTTGTCAACACCAGGAGCAGAAGGTGGAGGATTGTTCAGTACTCCTCAGTACTCTGATTACATCACAGTGGTTAGATTTAAATCCAGCATGCTGTACCTTAATCATAAAATAATTTTGTAGCTCTTATTTTTTCAGAAAGCAAAGAGCTTCAGATGTATTAAAATGAAAAAGAAAATAGCCATAATCTTTAATTTAACTGATTTTTAGATGCTTGTTTCATGGTTTTATAATACCTAAGACTGCAAATACTATATAATTGATATACTAATTAGCAGTAATGCAAAACTCATCCCATATTATTCAAAAGAAAATAAAAATTGTAAGTATGTGTCAATCGTATAAACACATTTCTTTACTTGAAATTATTTCATGTTTCTTCACACTGCCATAGCAGAGCTCCCTTTATCAGGAAATATAGTGAGATGCTTTCTATGTTTTGGATATAGAAACCTGGTTGTTTTGCAGAGATCTTCTAAACCTCACAGCATTGGGACCTGACTCACTAGTGACTTAAATTTGTAACTATATCCTAGCAGAAATGGACTCTTGTTAATTATCAAACTCAACAAATGCGTAGAAAGTTGATACTAGAAAAACATGCTCCAATCTGAGGTTGTCTAATTTTCACTAACTTTCTGAAGTTAGTGAATGCACTTTTTTTTTTTGCTTGTATTCTATGCTTTGCTTCCCAGATTCTGTACATCAAACTTAAAACCAATACAAAAAACTAGCAAAAGATATCTCAAAATTCCATTCTTTCTCCTTCACTTGTCCATTGTTTGCCAGCTTTCTAGCACAGCACGTACTAATCGTCAACCCAACCACCACCTGTTACATATAAAGGTATTGATAAAAATGAAAACTCCTGGAACTTCAACAGGAAAACAAATGCTGAATTGAAAGATTTATGACACAAGAGAATTTCTGAGCTTCTTAAAGTTCAAAGCAGCTCCATCCAAACTTCCCATCAAACTACAAATAGCTAACTTAAGAGCTCAGTTACTGCCTACAGCCTGCAGATTAAAACTATAATGATCATTAAATTGCACCTACGCACAAATTCTTGTGCAGCATATGGACATGCTGGACAGCATATAGGCTTAGAACTCGTTCTATATGAATAACATTGAATAGAAAATGGTGCAATGCTGAGAAGTTACAAATCAAGATTCACAAACATTTTCCCAGGTGCCCCATATCTTTTATAGATTTGCTTCTATATGCAATTTCCCAGTTCCAATGGGATTTCATTTCGAGGCAAATATATACAAATAAGATTTTAATACTCTAGATCACTACCTATGAGGGAACGCAGTTTTCTGCAATTGCCCTATGTAAAACCCACTGCAGTATTTAGCTTTTTTAGACTGCTACTGGAGAACTGAAACAGGTCTAAATTGTACTTGAGTCTAGATGCAGCTCAGAAATACTTATGCATCCTTTGCCAGCCTTTGCCATCCTTTAATATTTGCAAAATTTTAAATTTTCCCTTCCCAATTTTGGTGTTGAAATTTTAATATTTTTAATTAAACATTTATTAACTTGTAGATGCATGCATGTGTAGATGTATTATAAGGATACTGACAAAACAACAAAATTAAAGGAAAAATAGGTAGGTCTACCTATTACAAAAAAAAAAAAAAAGACTCACAAATTACTACTGCCATCTATTGGTGATAGCTTGGAACTACAAGTTGTTATAATTTGCATAATAGATTAAATTAATTATACATTTCAGCATCCTACCAGTAGAGTGACTTTAAGAGGAAACCAGATGTTAGTGAAATTGCTTGAATGACAGTGAACTTATCCTTCTGGAAGGATATCTTCAGTGGGATATATGGATAGGTTTGGAAGGGTTCCTATCTGTTTGTCAGAGTTGAGAGTACATTCTGCATTAACCAGTGAATTTCTTAATGAAGGGCCTAGAACTAACACCTCATGCCAAATAGTACTTTTTGTACTAGCCAATAAAGGACTTGGGAAGCTATTCCCAATAACATATACTTTTGCTCCTTTAGAGCAGAATCCAAGCCTGTGGTTTAGTAACCTGTGTTGAGCACATAGGCAAAGGTGAATGACTTCTGTGTTGAATCCATAAAAGCAGCAACTCTAAGCATAAAGCTAAGTTAAGTAGGTCCCGGGCTAGGCACTGCAAAATGCTGAGAACAAGGAAATGTTAGAAATCTTGCTAGACTGGATGCTCCATGGGATCTACAGCTCAAAGCCCTCTCCTGAAGGTCTAAATACTTTCAATAAAATGAATGGGTCCACTTTTACATGATAGCCCTAGTAACTTATGCTTACAGAGAGCAGGAGGGTCAGGGTCAACTCCTGGCTTGGCAAGGCAGGAGCTCACAGCTATCCTCACAGGAAAGTGTTTTTCCCACTGAGCTTGCTTTATTCTGCATGCAGGATGGCCACATTCAACTACTTCAGCTGTTGACGTTTACAGACAATAAATCAAAATGGGAAACTTAAGAGAGGATGCATCTAGGATGCCTGGGCATTGGGCTATCAGATGAGATCCTTGGTTCTGATCCCAAGAGTCCTTCTGCCTCCTACAGGGATCAGCCCTGAGGGGCGATACCAGGTTTACCACCAGGGCAGTCCGCTCTCCCCTGAATACACAGGTCCTTTTTGGCCTGGGCAAGTGCTCTAAGCATCAGGGGATTCAATACCAAAGCAGAGACACTAAGCACCAGTGTATGCTAGAGGTAACTGGAGTCTCTGACTGTGTGGACCTGTAGAAGCTGACCCTGTCAGTATGTGAGGTGTATGCTGACAGAATAACCCAGCTGAGGATACTTAGGAATTAGGGACCTAAATCTCACACTAAATACCCAAATTCCTTCTTGATTCTAGACATTAACCCTTGAATAGCCATGCTGAAATCATAGGAGCTACCTATGTTGCAATTTCTAATTGTACATGACCAGAGTTATTCTTCTCTTCAGGAAGTTATATAAAATTCATAGCAAATGAATGATGAAAAATAATCATTTTCAATAATCGTTTAAGTTGTATTTTGATTATTCCATTTTCATTTTTATTGCTGATTTTCTATTAGATAGTACATTAGAAATCATAAATGTTTTGTAATGTACAAATATCTACTTTGGAATCAGCCACTATAAACAATGGTTGGTTCATTAAAATAGTGAATTAATGCTCAGATTTAAAGCAAAACAAAAAAGAGTAATGTTACATATCAGTGAAATATACCCTTCAGATAGAAGTTCTCCCAAATGTGTATATATCTTTTCCTTTAAAAAGCAGAGGACTTTTCCTTCTGTAAAAGATACAGAAAAATAGTTTTGCCTGGGTTTTAACCTAGGAGGAGTACTTACAAGTTAGTTTGCTGGCAAGGTGCTAGTTAGCAGCTGACATTATCTTTGCTAAGAGCTGCCACTTCTTCCTGCTCTGAGTGTCCAGAAATCAAGGTCCCTTCCCGCGTTCGCCCCCAGGGCCCCTCTCAGGTTCTTGAGGCTGGTGTGGATGCTGATGCCACGCTGTCCCCACCTCCCACACCACTGCTGTGGTGCAGGCCTTCATTTCCCAGCCTACAGCCCCACTTCACCAGCGCCAGGGTCCCTGCCTGACCCCACCTGCAGCCGGTGTCAGTCTCCGTCAGGTAAATTGAATTCTGCTTCCACAAAGATGAGAACAATTTCATTCCCACTTAAGTGGAAGTTCTCATTGTGAAAGCAAAACAGTTCCCTGGGGACAGTTTTCCCTAAGCAACTTAGTGTCCTGGGACAGCATGAGCCCAAAAACTGCTGTAATGAACAGCCAGTCTCACTGCCCATGTCTCCGGCTTGTACCCTTTGCTAAGACATGGCGCCTTTCTGGCTTAGGGAATAAGATAAAGAGTACGGGCTCGGGCTGTAATGCCTCCGCCTCACTTCCTCTCCCCAGTGCTGGGATAATCTGCTATTTGAAAGGATTTTCTTCCCAGCAAGAGTGTTTTACAGGCAAAAGCAGAAAAAGGCTGGGCCTGCAGAAACAGGAGCCGTGGTTGAGAGGACTGCTGAGCCGAGGGACTTTCCCCGGTCTCCGAGTGCTGAGATTTGCCGGAGATTGCTGTCTATGGAAGCTGCTCTGCCACTTTCTCAGATTTTGCCATCAAAATGCCATCAAGCTGTTGCCCTAGGCAACTTCTTGCTTTGCCTGAGGCCATCCCCAGGTGCCAAACAGCACACAAGCCGGATTTCAAACCTGCGCTGTTGCCATTCCTGAAGCCTTTTTTGCAGCCCAGCATCAGCGTCACTTTGAAATGGTTCAGGCACCACGAGTAGGAAGCACCATAGTGACTGGTTCTCTCTTGCCTAAAACTCTGACCTGGAGAAAGTACTATCCCCTAGGCATGTAGGAAAACTGATTCTCATTCCATTCAGTTAATTCATGTTAGCTAAATGTGACCTAACTTCTGCTTACTGTAATCAAGACAAAACAGGAGATGAGAATGTGAGCCTTTATAGTTTTTAACACTAAAATGCTCCCAGCTAGGTAGTATTTACCTTAGCAAAATGCCAAAGATTTTCTCCCTGCTTTCGTGTTACAGTTCTTTGGCTGCAGGTAGTTTCTGCAAGGCTATGTAAAGTGCGTTTAATTGGCTATATTTGTGCAATGTAGCAAGTCAGAATTATGAAGCCCTTGATAACGAAAGTACACATTTTTGAATAGAGAAAAAATGTAGAAATAACATGAAACACATTGTCTCATTGTCTTTTTTACCTGCATTTTTTCCTTGTGCCTACTGTTAAAACAATTTTTTAAAGTACTTCACTGTGTTTTAGCGAGGCAGTTACAATCTGCATCGTGCAAATAGTCCAAGCAGTGGTTTAAAAGCAACAGTTTCTTGTCAGACTTGTCAGACTGAAGGACGGAGAGAATGTGCAATTTTCGCATCCCATGAGTGACACTGAAAGGGGTGGGGAGTTCATCCAACTGTTAAAATCTTAGCAGATTCCTAGCAGTGCCACATTGCTTCCTTTTATTTATTTATTTATTTATTTTTAATCTGGACTCCTTTGTTCAAGGTCTCTAACTTTGGCCATGTTTGCTGTAGCTGTGGTTAACAAAAAACTATCATTCATATTTATTATATTATAAAAAAAAGGCTGATATTTGTCACTGTTTCTGAACTCTTAAGACGTTAAACAAAATTTTCTTCTCACTCCC
Organism: Struthio camelus; assembly: GCF_040807025.1. Taxonomy (NCBI): domain Eukaryota; kingdom Metazoa; phylum Chordata; class Aves; order Struthioniformes; family Struthionidae; genus Struthio; species Struthio camelus. The sequence continues at coordinate 62,374,869 of NC_090946.1, read as the reverse complement.
TGTTTCCTGTTTTTCACTCGTAGCCCAGAGATGATACTGGTAGGCTTGTGCTGTAACTTGAGGTAACTTCACGGGCCTGTACTAGTTTTCAACAGCTTAGGAGATGACCTTGAAAATAGAAATGTTTGACCTAAAAATATTTTATTCCCTCTGATAATAATAATAATAATATTTTATTTTATAATATAATAATAACATATTATTCTCAAAGAGTCATCGAAAGAAAAAGTTGTGTTTTTTGTTGCTGTTGTTGTTGTTGTTTTTTGGTAATAGAAAGAGTAGAGAAACTCTACTGTTATCTCTGAAAAGAAGACTAGTACCACTCTTGCAAGGTAAATGGTGTTTTCCTATTTTGGGATAGAAGATTATTTCTAAAGGTAAACTGCACACATAGTGATTTCAGTATTAATTCCTTTACTGGCACCCTGTGTGAAATAAAAGCCACATGGCAAAAATCATTTCTTTCTGACAAACCGTTCCTGTTAGCATTCTCCTCTGCTGCCACGGGACTGGTAACGTAAGCAGGGTACAGCAGGCAGATTCCTGGAGTGGTTTGTTGTGCGCTCTGGGTTTTTCAGTCTCGCAGGGCACGCCTCCGCTGCAGCCAAAGGGGCGGCGGCAACCCAGCAGGTATAGCAAAGTGGGCTTTAAAGTAACTCGAGCAGGTGTTGAATGCAGAGTGCAAATCTCTGCAAGCACAGTGTTTGGTAAAGGCAGTTTTTTTTCAGCCTGTGTTAAACTCTCTGCCACAGCAGCTATGCTGGTACTGATAATTTAACCCTTGCTTATGTGTTTCGTTTAACTGTAGTGCAGCCATGCTGCCAGATCTTCTAATCACGGTAACAGTCCTTATTCTCATCGTTTATTCCCTGACAGACTGAATCATAGGATGAAAATTCACAGTCATTGGTTTAGTTAATTGATATTTTTGAATCCTGTTTCAAAAACAGCTCAGATTCTTTTTGACTTGAGTTTTTGGGTTGCTACCCGTGTTTGCTAACGTCTGGAATGAAATGATGAAGTGGCAGTTAGTCTAACTCGTAGATGCCCAACAGAGATTTTGTGGAACCCACATAGGAGAAGCTACTTGGAAGTTCACACTTAAATACATTATTTTCATTCCCTTATTTTTAATGTTTACACTTACACATTTTTACACAATCTACTCCACTTTTTAGAACTACTTTTTTAATGCTACATTAAGTACTAGTAACTCATTTTAAAGAAGAAATTGGATACGGTAACTAGAAGGATGAGACAACACCTCTGTCCTCACTTATTTGGTTATGGCAAAATTCCCAGAGCCCATTCCATACAGGTACTTATTACGTGAAACCTATGGAGTACAAATAGGAAACTGCAACTTAAGAAAAATGAGTGTCAGGAGATTATAAATGAAACTAAAGCTCCTGTTGGAAAGAAGATAAATCAAAAGAGCGCTTTGAATTCTTCATTTAAAAATATAATAAAAATGACAGTCACAAAAAATACGGGAATAGCAGCTGATTTGCTGAATAAGCAACGGAATAGCTACAAGTCCCAGGTGAATTCTCTGCTTATCTTCATTCTCAATTTATTGTACTACATGATGCATTACAAAAAAGGTGACCAAATTCGTTTCTGGAGTGTATACCAAACTACATGGCAATATGAATTCATATGCTAGCTGCCAATTTACCTCACTGCTGACCTGCAACACTCCTGCGTTATTTCAGTTTTCTCAGCCTCCTTTGGTCAGAGAATCTTAATCTTACTGAATCTATTCCAATTTTTGCAGCTATTTCATGAGGTGGATGTATTAGGTGGATATAGTGAGGAACCAAGCTACTGGACCCATATTCATTTGTTTCCTGACTCAGTATGTGATCCCAGAGATAAGGTCACTACACTAATGCCTTCTGTTTTATTTTTGTGTTTCGTATAAACTCAACTAGAATATAGCTGTGTAAATTATATGTGGATATTTTCTGATCCCAAGGACACCAAGTTTTATGTCATCTAAATTTGAAAAGTTTGTGTGCATCAGGAAAAAAACCGTCGCCAATAAACATAGCTCGACAGATGGCAAGTTGTTGCTTTCTGATGTCATAGCCCTGAGAGAATCACAGCGATGCGAGTTATTCAAGTATTTTCTCAAGATATGTTAAATTCAGCAATTTAATAGAGTACGTCACAGTGGAGGTGTATTGAATAGCCCCCATATGATAGATATACAGTGGCTATAAAGCAAATATTTCCTGTTTGTTGTAATACTATGCTGTGCAGGAATGTCACTGACTTATGAGAAGCCTCATAGTAAGTATTAGTACCTGGTAGTAGACAGTAACGCAAAAGTAGCTGAGATGGAGGAAGCTGAATTAATTCAAGAATATTTCAGTTTAGATGGGGAGCAGATGTCACAGTCAATACTTAAATAGCTCAGGTACTGTTTTACTTCTGTATTAAGGTCAGACCCTACATAAAATATGATTATGGTGGCATATACACTAAAAAATAATAGTAGATTATTTGAACATCTCAAAATGATTTTGTTGCAGGATGAGAGTCCGCTCTGCCTCTTCTTTCCTCCCTGCTCTCCTCCTTTCCCCATTTTAATTCTTTATTCCTTACTACAGTGAAAAACTTGAAATTATGAAAATCAATCCAATATAAACTGATTATTTAGACTTCTAAGGACACCATAGCATTTATTTTCAGTTCAAAAACTTCAAGAGGGATAGGAAACTTAAAACGAGGACGTATAATAGCCTTATTCTTTCATCTTTATTCATGATTTGTAGTGATTCACTATGGCTCTGACCCTTAACTATTGAAATCAGTGGGCACAGCTTCTGGCCCCTGTGGGAGGCAGTGATACCTTGATACCTTTGAAACCGCATTTTTGAAAAAACATATAAAAGACAAATAGACTCTAAAAAGAGGTATCATGTTATCAAAATGTTGTGGAGCAGGTCAGGCATTTATATTTTCCAGTTTAATTGACTGAGGTGAATTAAGTACTACTGATTCAGACTGGCCGATGACTACTCATTTTGTTATGGGGCAGAGTTATGGGGAGCGATGTGTCAGAAGCGTAGTATCAGAATTCCTCAAGTTCCTAGCCATTTTGACTGTCTGCCATCCCATATTTTCAAAGACATGATTTATCTGGATACCTGTCCACATAGGGCCCCAAGTTTCCATGAGGCCATGCAAGCATTCATGGGTGTTAAAAATGGGATACATTCTGGCTGTGTCCCTCCTAAAGTAGTGAGATAATGGTTTATCTCCTTTGCTGAATGCTGAAACAGAGACTGTGTTTTCTATTATACCTTCAAGAGTTTTTGTGCTAGCAAGTGATGAATAATGAAGGAGTGTTTTCATCAGTAATGGCTTTATATAACAAAGTCACTTGATAAAGCAAGGGATTTCAGAAAGTGAGGTGAGCTCTCAGGTTTAAAACTAAAGCTCCAGACATGAATATTTTGACTACATAAATGCTTCACTTCTCTGACTGGGGCAGAATGGCGAGTATTTGACTTGTGTGAGTAGGACTGAGCACTGAAGTATCATTGCATAACCAGGAAAAGCCATTTAAAGTCTGTGCATTGTAATTACCAAATAGAAACTTCTAATGAGATTGCTGGAGTGTTAATAGCAAAGATGAAAAGCTGATGTTTCTTCCAAGCACACACATCCGTGTGGAAAGTTCCATATAGGCATAGAATCAGAGTGAGAAAAGCCTATTTTCGAATTTTCCGTTAGGCTTGGGACTGCATTGAATTTCTAGATTGTAAATAATGCTTCAATTGTGATTTAAACATCAAAAAAATCTTAACACTCTTGGAAAATTTCCTTTCACATCTGTCTGTTCTTTTCCCTTCTTTTTCATTCTGCAGAGAAAAGGAAAACTTTTGACCGAAAATTTATAGAACTTTCAGAGACAAAGTTTTAGCCTTGGAGCAAGCCCTGATGAATGATTCAAATACAACCCCGGTCTGATACCTGCATTTGAATTGCTAATAATAACCAAATTTGATGCTCATGCTGCCGCTGCTGCTGCTCACTCCTGCTAAGCCAGATGTCTATTATCCATCCTTCTGCACGCAGATAAAATTGCTATCTTTTAGAAAGCCTTTCTCATCATGTATTGCACTGATTTTTAACATCCAGGGCCAAATTCACATCTGGTATAGGCTCTGTTGAAGGCAGTGGGAATGTTTTTGACTTACAACAGAAAGACAGATTTTATCACAATGTGTTTTAACATAATCAGACTGGATGGTAAAATTAGCTTGTGTTCTGGCTTTAACCACATTTGGATATTTAAAACTCTGATGCCAAAGGTGGCATGACTCAGTATTCCACTTTTGAGACAGGCTTCTTTTCTTCTTTTTTCCTCTTTAAGGGCTTATACTCAGAATTTAAATCACTCTCAGCAATGTCTTTGTACTGGTTTGCTGTGACTGTGTTTTTAAAGCTAACTGTCTTTTGTGTCTGTTTATCTACCTTAGATTTCTCTGATAGTGTCTGTTATTATGATACATATGCACTATTAGTTTGAAAAGTAAATAATACATACATTTCAGTGCTGGAATGAACACAGTAAGGTGTAGTAGCGATAATAAAAGCATGTAATTACTGTTACAGGGTATTTCCTACAGGGATCTCAAAACAGTAAAAGCATCCGTTTTGCTAAGCCGAGAAACAATGCTTTGCATTAAAATATTTTTTTTTATTTGAAAATGGGTAAACAACAGCTCTGAGGAACAGAGTTACTTACCTAAAAGTTCACAGTCCATCAGTAGCATAGTCAAGAATAAATTCTTTGTCCCATTGAAGTTATTGCAAAATATGACAGGGCAAAGCAAAACCCTTTTCATTTTAAAGGGCTTAGGATTTCACATACAGTTTAGGATTTCCTTCTTTGCCTTCATTCATTTCAAGCTGTCATGTAAAGGTACTAGTCACGGCATGGTGTGATGTCTAAGTAATTTGGCTTATGTAAAATACAGCTGTATTTTAAAAAAGCTCACAAAACCTCAGGCTGAAAAAAGGTGCATACATAGTGTCTGAAAGGAGTAGGAGATCATATGATCCTGAAAATTTCCTCAGATATACAAATTCTACTATTACTAGCAGTGGATTGTGCATACCTACTCTTTTGTTACACGATATTATTAGCCACCAACACCTTTACTATAACTACTTGGATGGTAGACCAAGTGATCTATATTTATCGTTTTCACCTAAAGATAGTTCAAAAGGAATCTGTTTTTTTTGTTCACAGCCCCAGAAACACTGCCCAGCATCTTATATAACATGAATTACACCTATGTGTTTATGATAGGAATGATCAAAACATAAGAACGTGCATTTTTTTTAGCAGTAAGCTTTAGCAGTACTAACCCGTGATTTAGATCTACTTCATTTAAGAAGTAGTCTTTTAGTTTACTCTCCTTCAGAAGAAAAATTGATGGATGCTTTACTTTGATATAAAGCCGTGTTTCACAGTCAGTGGAAATTCCTTCCTCACTGCAGTTATTCTCACTGTGTGGTTGATGTGATTAGTGGAAAAGGACTTGGTTATTGCACTGGACTGAACTCTGGAAAGGCTGAACAACCTTTCAATACTTTATTTTAGCATGTAAGTAGTACTGAGTCAGTGAATTTCCTGCAAGGGGAGCACCTCAAAGGGAGCACTCGAGTCAGAAAACCTTGAAGCTAAACGTTCCCTTTTATACTTGTTAATTGAACCTCATGACATAAGTTGTAAAGTCCACTGAATATAAGATATCAACAGGCGAAGTTAACTGACGCATGGTATTGTCTCTCACAACCATAGGACAATATAATGTTTCCAAGGCCTAGAAAGCCTCTGGAATCCACATTTTTATTTGTTCCTTTCTTATGTACTAGCCCTGGAGAAGACAACTGTCAAAAATGAGACTATGCCAGATAGTGTTCCTAGTGTTACACAGCTGTAGCTTTTCTGAAAGAACGAAAGGATTGAAAAACTTTTATACAGGTTTTTTTTCCATCCCTGTTTGATTTTTCTTCTTTTCACAATAAATGTTTTACAACTGTATTTTGTATTTTATTCATTTTACCTAGCTCAGCCCAGATGGCATGTGGTTTTCACTGTGGACCTACTTTCTTTTTCATTCAATTTTAAAGCTAGTTGTTTGAAACACAAAGGAGTCTAATAACTCGCTTGGAATTGGAGTGAGGCAGAAAGACATTATTAGAATTTGTTTTTCTTTAATGATTATTTTAGTTCCCAGCTTTGCATTTTTGTACCCTCAGCTTAATCAAGGGATTTGTTAGTCTAAAAATGTACAGAAAAGTGTGTTCACTACTAGGCTATAATTTACTTCTACAAATATTCAAGTCGTGTACGACTCTTTTCAAATGGAGGTAATACAGTCCTTGCGTTGAGAAATTCACTGCAGCAAGATAAAGCATTTGCACAGTTATGTCCACTGACTTGTGAAATGTAATGGAGATATGAATGATGGAGCGAGCTGAAGAGGGGTAGCCCTGAATATTAATTAACCTAACTTTGTTCATGCTTTTAATTAAATCTTTATGTTTCTCTCAATGGAAGATTTGCCTTAGTGACTACAACTTTGATCAAAAATAGAATTTTGTTTATAAGAAAGATTTTTTTTAATTCACTCAGAGGCAACTCTAGCATGTCTCACATTAGTTTATAGATAATTTCTAGCATTCATGGATCTATTGTTAGTCTTCTAAACACAGAAAAGTTGTCAAGATTTAGGGAATAGAGGCTTCAGGAGGTGACACCTTCTGTATTTGTGAACAGTGCATCATGCAATCTCCTTCTGCCAAGGTTGGGTTTTGGTTAAGGTGAGCTCTGGAGGATGATTTATTTGGATACAGACTCAGCTGTATTAGCCACAAGATAGGAATTAATACTAAGTTGCTAGTTTGGAAATGCTTGCTACTTAATCTTTGTAAGTTTCTGGATGTGCCAACGTGTACCAACCAGACATTTCAAGAAGCAAGAGATAATGTAGATAATCCAACCCTGCTTCATTTATCATGGTGCTGTGCTTTCTTTATGTACATTTACTGAAGTAGATCTTCCTTTCTGGACTGCCCAAGATTGCCTCACCACTTATCAAAGAACAAATCCGGTAAAACAAACAGTGAAATGTCAAAGTAAGAGGAACTGAAATGCCTCCATATTCTTTATGCTTCTATTATGAAGCAGATGTTCTTGGAAATAAGAACCATCTATCACAATAATGTCTGTTATAAGCTCACTCAATTGTATTGAGATTACAGCTCGTTTTCAAGACATTGATATAGCAGTCTGAATTTATCCTCAGTGCCACTTCAAAGAAGCGTCTTGAAAGTGCTGGTATCAAAGTTAGCCTGGCTTGTTGCATCCTGAGACACCATGGCTGAGTGGCCTAATACAATGACGTAAATGCAAAAACTCCTGCTGATGTCATTAGCTTTTGGATCATTTACTAAGGGAAGAAGCCCAACTTAAATTTCTATCTTATATTAAGCCTTATTTAATGTAAGGTGGAAAAAAAAAAGATTAGCTTAGTTTTGATTAGGTAATTCTAAGTAAATTATTTCTAATTAAGAGGAATTACTATTCTTCTCTTTCCTAAATTAATAGCTTTATTATTTACATCCCTACGAGCTTAAACAGAATTAATTATTAACCTGTTCACTTACTCAGAAACAGAGGTCAGGTGCTATGTCAGACTGCTTATTACGTTTTATCTGTCTCTCATAATTTAATTAGCAATGGGGCAACTTCAGAAAGGCTTAGTCTGCATTTCTTCCCTAAACATTGGATACTTATCTACGTTATCTGTCCATCTACATTTCTGCAAACTGGCTTAATGGTGAGATTGCTGGTACTTTAATCCCTGTAGTGGGGTAAGGAGAAAACTGCTACTCTTGCAACCTTTTGTACTTTGTCTTAAGCACATGATTAGTACTAAGAAACACTTTTCTGTACAGTGATGTTTTACCTGGCTAAGAATTTCAGTGTAAAACTGTTTTGCCAAAGTGCAGTGTTGTACATCTGATTTTTATTACTTCTTTACGTATTTATTTTCTAGCAGGCTGAAGAAAGTATAGTGATATGACAGATACTCAGTGAGGAAGTGTGTGAGATTTTCAGCATGTCAAAGTCCAGCAGCTATTTCCTAGTACTCCTTATTACGGTATCTTTGCTAGATCTGTAATAAACAATCAACAGCATATGCCCAGTATTGGACTGGAAGTCAAGAGCAAAACTAAGGGTGGGGTGAAATGCATGAACAGTGATGTTGGACTCTTTCATTTGCTTCTCGAGCTTCTGAAAAAGGAATCATTTCTGAAAAAATGTGTAAATACTTTTTTTTTTTTTTTTAAGTGCATAGTGGTATCCGTACATAGTGGTATCCGTACATGTTCTGTTACCATATACCTGCTCTTTCCAAAGGGTATCTTCTTCTGAGATTGCATCTCGTTGTCTGTGTTTCTAAGTGCTATATCTGAAGCCATTGTATCCTTACATATTCCTATAAAGTATAAATGACAACGAAGCTCAGTGTCACATTGTCATCCATGACATAGCAGTCAAATTTTCTCAAGGGCATCTTGCGTTTTTCAGGTTATATCTGAAGATGACTGTTAAGGATCACAATGTGTGCACTGGATGTACATATAGTATGCAGCTGATCTGCAGGTACACAGCAAGTCCAACACCTGAAAGTTTTTCTGCATTTCTAGAGTGACTTTATGTTACAGGCGCTGTGAAATCAGATATACCAGACCTGTTCTGCCCAAGACCTTGCAGTCCTGGGAGGCTTGTAAAGCTGCATTGCAAAAATGCACTATACAGACACAGGGTTCCCTGTTTTACAAATAAGATGCAGACATGTGGTTAGGCAGGAATTCTTCAGAAAATTCCTCAGAATATCCAGGAGCTGGACTTAAATTCCACACTATTATTACGGTCCATAATCATAGGACTATCCTTCCCCCGGGAAAGAACTGAATTGTTTTTCTTAGCAATGTATATATACAGAAACTCTGAAATTATATTTTTATGTCCTTAGAATCACTTTTTTCCCTCCAATATACAAGCATATAATATAAGCATAACTTAAGCAATTTTTGTAATTGTTGTATTCCACCATGAAATTATACTTCTTCAGTTCTGCTGCTGAAGTTCAATTCTGAAATTTAACATATCTTTCTTTTTCAGTCCTCCCTCTCTTTGAAGCAAAATTTTCCAATTAGGATGTATATTGAGGTATTTTCCTAATATGAACCAGGGATTAGGATGAGGCAGTCAAACTCATTTTCAGTTATGAGGTAAATGGGCTTTGAACCTAGTTTTTCAGGCTGCTTCACTAAGCCATTACTCCGTTTACCTTCTTCCATTAGAATCAAATACTTCTTTAAAATAAGCCGTTTCTGTTAAAAGTCTGTGGCAGTCTGCTTGGCAGCTGTAGACACAATTTGAGTTGCTATGTTGGAATTTGAGCGTATATGTGTATATTCTGTGCCACCTCTGACACTATTATGTCATGAATTGAATGCACAAGTGAATAGATGATGATGGTGATTTATTCTGATAAAAGAGGCAGAATGACCTGAAGGTAATTCTTTACACTAAGGACACAATATATAATTAAGAACATTTATGAGCTTAGGAGCTTTTCCTACATTGCTTTCTGTATTTTCTCAAAACTATACCCTTAATGACCTCTCTTCTAACTGAAAAAAGGGAAAGTCCCCATAAGTGTTGGTTAAACTAACTCACCACTGCAGAAGATACACAGACAGCATATAACACAGAGAGAATATAATTACTGTGAGCTAGATCTCAGCTGGTATAAATCAGTGCTGTACTATGATTTACACCATCAGAGAAGATGGACCAATATTATTTTTAATAGTATTTTAATTTAATTTATTTAAATTTTTAACATCTCAAAATGGAAAAGCCAGGTGACAGCATGTCATTCTTGAAGGGAATTTTATAAAACTTACATAGAGCATGACATACTTAATGAGGGTCAAAGACAAGTGAAACTGGAAAGAAGGAAAATGGTTAAATCTGGCAGGGATAAGAGCTCAGTAACTCAATAAATTGATTAGGAAACTCCATTAATTGTAACTCTCTCTTCAACTTTCGATGAAATAATGCCAAATTTTCACAATTTTTCCTTGTTCTTCCCTTCCCCCAGGAATTCTGCTTTTACCACAATGACTACTTTAATGTCCACCTCTTCCTCGCCATACGCGGCTTTGTTCCGACATGTGAAATTGAAAAAGGCAGCACAGATCTCAGGCATTTGTGCTAGCTGATTTTCATCAACACTTTTTCTCAATATATGAAGTTTCCACAAGCCCTGGCTATTTGAATGACTGTGTTGCTCCCATCATAGATTGTCCCTCCTTCTGAGGCTATGTAGGTTCTAATCTGCAGAAGAATACTATATTCTGCATCCAAAAAAAAAAAAAAAAAAAACCTTTAAATATCAGATTTTGTCTGATTTTTGTATTTCATTACAAAAAATTCAGGTAAAAACCAGGGAAATTCAGTGATGTACAAGCAATGAGGAGGAAAGATGATTTTAGCTGAAATTCATTCTTAGGTTTTTTTCAAATCCTAAACTAAAATTCAGAAAAAGATTCAAATTAACTGTGTCATGCAAAGCTATAAACAGCCTTGCCTTTATAAACATAGATGGTTAATGGTTTGGTAAAGTATGAGCTAAAGATTATATTTTCACATATATTTAGAGCAAGATTGTCATTTCAAAAAATGGATCTGCATATTCAGAGGCGTGCTGATTCAAAAACCAAGATTTTAAATTAATTTCTCAAATTTAACTGTTTGTTTTGAGTTGAGGCATACCAAATTTATTTGAGACTTGTGTACTTATTGAACACACCCTGGAGAGCATTTCAGAGACTTTTTTTGAATTTTCCTTCAAAATTTAGGTACTGCCTATGAAAGATGTTCAATATAGCAACTGTAGTAATAAATGTTCCTTGTTACAGAACCAAAACTCTGGAAAATGGAAGTGATTTTAATGTCAGATGTATTGGTGCAGCTCAGAGTAGCTCCACCGAAAAGTTCCGTTCGGAGTTTGATTTGGTGATCTTGGCTCCACTTTGTGAATAAAGAATGTCAGTTTTCTGAGAATTTGTGTGTCAGAGGCAGCATATAGTTTTTCTTTTGCAGTTACTAATCTTTTAAAAATCTTAGACATTTCAATAAAAGAAAAAAGGTCATAAGCATTATCAAATAATATTTTTCTGTGTTTTTCAGAGGGAACATCATTCTTCTTTTTCTATTGACCAGTAATGGAAACAACAAAGCGGCTTAGTTCTCAGGGAAGAAGCATAGTTGTTGATGTATGCAATCCAGTCTTGTACTGTCATCGGCTCTAACGTGCGGATAATCTAATATGAGGTAAACGAGACTAAGTAAATAATATACAATTAGAAATTTTAAGGGAAAAATGTGTGGAAAGCTTCCCAAAATGAGAAATTGCTGAAAGGCTATTTGGACCCAACATTCAGTTATGATTTCAAGATAAGCACTATCTGTAATTAGCAGATCCTGCTGTTGTTGCAGATCAGTTGCTAACCCACGTGAAATGAATTTGATTTTGCCAGATCATACCAGTAGCATTGTCAAAGCCATTGTTGAGATTGCATAGGTTTACAGGAAAATCGCGCACAAAGGGTCACACATACTCACACATTATTTTGACTCCTGCTGCACCAGTTGTGGCTGTCCTTCAGCATTTTTGACATTGGATTAAGGGTGCTTAAAGCTTCTCTGGGAAGAATCACAATACACAAATTTCTCTGTGCAATGAAACCTCCAATAGCAAACTTCTGAATGAGAAAACTTTTTGTATGAGAAGGTAATTTTTTTCCTTAATTTCAGACACATACAGTGCCATGTGCAGTCATTGACAATAATCATCAGGGAGAGAAAATTAAGGGTGATAAGACCCATAGCAGAGCTTCTTTGAGATTTCAGAGTAGGTGGAGTTAAATAAATCTTACTTCTGCTCTTACCGATAATATGATTTAATTTAGTTCCTTGCAAACATCAGATCTGAACTGCTTTTAATAACCTGATAAGCAGATCTCTGATGTCTTGAGGATGTGATGATCCTCTCTCAAATATGGATTTCTCTACTACTATCCTAGAGTTTAGTAAGACAGAACTTGTTCGGAGTAGAATGAAAATGAAAAGGCTGTTTTCTTGAAAGTGTGAGTAGTTAGAAGAAAATCTGAAGACAACATTAAGGGCTCACATTTCTTTTCTATTTTCATAATTAAGAGATTATAAGTTCATGAACTTTTTTTATCTGTCAGGCTGGATGCCGTTTTGATTTAGGGAAAGATGTAGATATAATGCAGATTTCCTTCTTTGGCCTTTTTCAACTCTCTGAACTTAGGTGACCTATTCTGGGATGAAAGGACCGAAGTGAGTTCATTTAGGGCCCCATTTGATGAAAGGCAGAAGATTGTGATCAAGATCATATGGGACTGGAGTTGGAGGAAAAGTTGACGTTTTTATGGAATAATGATGATTGGTAAAACCAGACTTTTCAAAATTGTCTATGAACAGCTCTGCAGCTGAGACTTGATGGTGTCCCCAGATTTATCATCTATGGACAGAAATAGAGCAGAAACTTTCATTGCTAAGGTATCTTATTTCAAGAAAACTTTGTCACAGAGTTGAAAAACCTGCATATCCTGAGAGTAGGAGCAAAAGAGGTTTCTCAGTAATTTTCATTCTTATGCTATTCCCTGAAGAACCTGAAGGCTCAAGAGGTCACACATTAGAAGAACTAATAACAAAAACAGTAAAATGTATTTATAATTTATTCAGATAACACAAGGAGAAACACAACAATTGATCAGATATTGAGGAACTGAGCTTCTGCACTTTTATCTTTCAATAGATTTCTTAAAATGTATTTCTGCGACTTATAATTGTTGCAGAATCAGGAATAACCAAAGAATTGCATCAAACCGTGAAGTTAGGAACACTGATAATCCATTTAAAAAAAAAGAAAAAAAAAAAACACTTTCCCAAAAGCTACATAAAGCAATTACTAGACTAAGGAAATTAGATAAGATTATAAACAATGGAGCCTGTCTCTGAGATTTCTTTATCAAATTTACGATTTAAAGGAAAAAATAAAAATCTCCCTCAATTTGAGGCTGAAGGAAGTTACGCTTATATCCACATTAGCAAGAAGTGCAGATCAATAAGAGTACAGATTATAAAGCTAGTGCTGAGAACCTCATGACCACTATAAACACTCTTTGTTTTAGTTTGGAGATTTCTTCAGATTTGCTCTGGTTTGATCCTATAAACTCAATGCCTATTGGTAGCAGGAGTGAATTAGGAGCACTTCTAGATCACATCTTCCAGCCAGGTTTCACCTGGCAGGAATGCAGTTTATTCATTCTGAGATCATTCTGCTATGTGAACCAAAGACAACCATGAGATGCACTTGGGAAGGAGACTCCTGATAACATTAGTGTAGGCACAATATATGTCTCTTAAAATCTGCCTGTACAAACAGATGGACATGCTTATTGAAAGGAGGGCACACTGAAAGAAAGAACCATGAGAACTGACAGAGAGGAAAGCTGGCAAATAAGACTGAGATGGCTAGCATGAAGGATAAAAAACATAGAAATAGAATTTTCAATATAGTGGAATCTTGATGAAATGATAGTATATCTGATACCCTTTAGAAAAGGATAAGAGAAAAGAAAGAGAGAAAACGTGCATGGAGGAGGTGCCCTAAGAGGAAGTCCTTTCTAGGCCATACAATATAGGATTCTGGACTAATGTATTTGTATGACCATCACGGTATAATGCATCTGTATGTTTATATGTTTATTTTATGTTTTAATTCATTTTTTCTTTTGTTTCAAAATGATTCAGTAGCTGGATCTGAAATGTTCTCTGATCCACAGTATGTTTATTGTATAGTTATATACCCTGACTTTAATTAAGGGAAATCCACACTAGCAGATCGTAGGTTTATTTTTTAGTGGCTTTGTAAGACAGTTGCTTGTAACATATGCCAAGAATAAAGTTTTCAGCAGTGTCGTTTATCACCACTGTACTCTTTTCTCAGGAGGTTGTACTGGCGTTAACTTTAACGTACAGTGCCACTGTTTCTGAGTTTATGACAAAATGCCACCTAAGCCTCTTCTTCGCTACTTCTGTCCTCCCACCTTCCAGGAATCATCTCACAGAAAGACCCTAGAGACTGAATCATGGTCTAGCATCTAAAACACAAAGCAGAGCAGTAAAGATAATGAATGTGCTTTTAAACAGTATATGCCAATTTGAAAGACCTCAAGTCTCCAGGCTTTACACACATTGGTATACACTGTTATACAGCCATCTTATTACTGACTTGGTTCACATTCCTTATTGTCACTAAAGTGCCACCATTTCAGTTGGGAAACATATTTAATAATACTATTTATCAGTTTTTAGCAAAACTTTAATCACTATGCAATAATTTTGGGCTCCATTCTCGGTTATTCCATTCCAGCATTTAAGATAGGGGCAAGTGTAGCTCTGAGTTTGAGGTTATCTTGATTTCTGCTTCCCTTGAGGGCAGAGAATATCCAAAGGAAAGGGTTATAAACTTTTCCACACCTTCTGTCCCTCCCTTAGACATGTTAAAAGTGCCTCCTGGGACACAGTTTTGAGGAGAGGCAGCTGCTTTGCATGACTTTGGGGACTCTGAACAAAGCGGGTTTGATTTAGTAATTGATGAAACTGAAACTGGGTCAGAAAAATAGGAGTATCAGTCGTGGCTCTGGAGAAAATTGCCATAGGATCTTTAACAACCACATGTTATCAGGATAAATAGAAATCTTCAGGTATTAAGAACAGCATCATTTATCCATTCCTTGAGAGAATATCTTTTTTCTTCTTTTTAAGCTTTAAAAGGAAACATAGAAAACAATCCTGGGAAAACTATTTCCCCTCTTTCAGTGCTAAGAAAATTAATTACAGTAACATAACAAATGTTTTAAAATTTAATGAAAAATGGATTAGCTAGTGAATTAAAAAAAAAAGAAAAAACTTCTAATCTGAAGTTGGAGCTCTATTCCAACTTCTTATAAGTCTTTTAAATGAAATATATTTGATGGATCAGTCTAAGAAATAAAAAACATTTTATGGTGTCTTACACTGGAGATGTGACATTCTTTCTCCAATTTGAAATGCTGAGGCAGCACCTCTGACAGGGAACATCTCACATCCATATGAGAGTTCATCATTGTTAACACCACCACTTCAGTTACTTCCTTTGAACATTACATCCTTATTTACAAGGAAGTGTCTGAATCTTTCCCCAAAGATCTTTTTCACGATCCTAGCTAGCTAAATTCATTCACCAACCTTCTCTCTGTAGCCCTGATATTGACAGCTGGCAGGAAAAGGAAGATGAAACACACAAAGGAAACTGTATTCATTCTAGTCATATTAAAGAATCAGCATGTGCTTTCATTTTACATTTTACTCTTCTTCGACATAGCATTGGAAGTTATGGAGGATCACTGAAGAGAGGCTCTTTTGGCAGTTTGAAGTCTGCTCTAATGTTTACTTCGTTATGTCTGAGTAAGGTACTTAAAAATTCTCTCTTTACCATATTTTAGCTGAGTCCCTTATATTTAATGTCTTTTTCTTTCCATACTCTCAGTAGGTGGGAAAATGCTAATCTATACCATCTAAAAGTGAAGGCATGGAAAGATCAGGACAACAAACAGATTTAGGCCCCACAACTCTGACATCTCAGTGCCCAGTTTTTTTATAACTCTCTATGTATGTAATCCACAGTGATAAATTAAGCAGTTGGGCTCTCTATATGTTGAATAAATAGACAAGTAGTGGAATTAGTAGAAATCAGAACGCTAAGAGATGATGAACATAAACCAGCAAAGAGGAAATATGGTAGATGCCTCCAGACAGATATATCCTCCACCGCTCTTTGCCCTACGTGTTTTACTTCAGTTGCATGTCTAATGTGCCCTAGATTTTAGGGACAGGTAAAATAGCAGAATTATCCCTTCCTAGAGTGTTTCTACAGCAGTTAACCTTAGGATATTCTTTTTCCTGAATTTAGAACTGGATTTGTTAACTTTTCTCATAGAAGGGAAATCTAAATTCCTAAATACAGGACTTTCAATTCCTCCCTTGCTGTCAATTGCCCGACAACTTCATACTGTAACTTTAGGGGCCCAGTGTCCCTTACTATCTAATTCTAGATGCCTGAAATAACAACTGAGATTCACAAATCCTATTTTCCTGAGACACTTGAATTATATTAAAAATGAACTTGGACTTGTAATTTGGTTTCCTAAGCCTAGTTGATCTATCTGTAGAATCATCCTTTCTTTACCCTGTGAAATACAGTATATACTAAATTGTAAGGAATAAAATTCTATTTTTTGCAAAGATTTAATAACATACGGTGCCCCATTATGATGCCCCTCTTCTCACTTTTTTCTCTTTTTTCTATCCTCTGTTCCTACACTGAATCCTGACATTTGATATTTTGTTGTATTTTAGACATATGACAGCTTCCCTGGTGAACACAATCAATCCTTTACTCCATATCATTTCTGGAAGCTGAGCCAAAGAGATTTAAAATATGGACGACTGAGGAGAGTCATAGAATAATAGAATAAAATCAGCTTCAGTACAAAGGTTATAATAACCTGATCCTCTCCCTTTCTGTTATTCCAGTCCATTCTTGTCACTGTCTTATCAGACCGTGGTTAATGTCTGTCACACACCCAGTATAATTATAGTTTTAAGGCAGCTTCCCACTCCCAATCCTTTATTTCTTTGACATTACATAACTGTGCCCATTCGATCTTAATATTAAAAGTAATGAGTTTTGCATGGGAGGTAACGCTGATGAATTGTTATATATCAGAAGGCCAGAGTTCCAAAAATAGTCTGCGTTTGAATCAGCATATGAGGGTGGCACTACCATTCACTTTCCTTTAGCTCAGTTTGCTTATCTGGTCATTGGGATAATGAAGTAGAACTGCTCCATAAGTGGAAAATGTTACCGTTACATGAGTATCCTCATGGTTGTGACATGAGGACAACAAATATGTGTAAAGCATTTTTACATCTTCAGACCGAAATTGCTATTTATGTATAAAAGGTTGTAGCAATTTATTAGAGTACCACTCTATCCAAGGAGTGCAAAATTCACAAACATATTGGAGGCATGTAGGATAAGTAAAAGAAAAGTACTTATCTATACATTTTACTCTTTGAAGATACAGACATTTTGGATCACTCCTATTGTATTAATGCTTTTGATATATAAGTATTTATAAGTACCTTCATGCGTATTAACTTCTATAAGATTGATCTCTTGATTTATGAGAAGATCAGAAATCTCCTTCTTTCAGTGTCTCAAACTGGCTGCTACGTTTTAAGAGTACCTTAAAAAGCGAGAAGCACTAGGGAGGTTAGCTCCTGAAAGAAAGAAAATTACTTATGCAAATAGATCATATAAATGTCCTTTGTGACCTGTATGTGCATAGACTGTGAGTCCTGAGTTCAGGTAAAACATATTTTGAATGATTTCTAAAAAAAATTTGGAAACTAGCTTGTTTGGAAACCCGATAATGCATAGGCAGAAAAAGGAGAGGAAATTCATAAATAGATTATTTACTTCTATTCATTTTTCCAAATCTAGTCTTAGATGACTGCAACTGCCATAGTGACATTTGATAAGACAGACGGTGTCCTCTCATAGCGTAGGAATACCACATTAATAGCTCATCTTTCACTTCCTTCCAGTCAGCCCTGAAGAAACTTTTAGGAATTTGTTTCTGAGAAAAGGAACTGTTTTTCTAACTGTGATTTACCATCTGTTCTCAGAAGTGGATGGAGCTAAAGAGCTATATTATTTCTATATGTTTAACAGCTTGACCTTTTCAGATTAATGTCAAAAGTATTGGCATAAATCTTTGAAAGCATAGTGAAGAGAAGATACCAGTACTCCAAAGGCAACATTGTATATACGTACTTTCCAGTACCATGCACAATCAAACATGCAAGGAATTTATAGAAGCAAATGGAATTTTCCCTTATTTATCCTAAAGAAACACAACTAGTCTAGCTTTTATTTATTCAACAGAGTGTTCTTAAGATCTTAAGGCAAGAATGTAAGAAAAACTGCATCAAAGTAAAAATTCTTGTTTGTAATCTTTAACAATGTGAAGGGGAAAAAAATTCCCAGTGTTCAGGAGAACACAAATTCTTTCTACATTCAGTTTTTACATTTTTATTTTTTTAATTTATTTTAAAATTTTACACCTTAAAAAGATGTGTGTAGGGGGAATCCTAACAACAGCATATACTCTTTACTATATATTACATTGTAAAAAAGGAATGTTAATTACATTTTTGTGCTTTCAATAGCAGGAAAGCCTTAATTCTGTCTACTCTGAAGATATGCCCAGACCACAAGTATTTGAAAGCAAGGGAACACCTGCAAGTCAGGCAAGAATGGAACAGGGAGTGCCAAAAGCCATAATTTTCCTTCCTTGGTTCTTTGCTGTGAAATGCATTGGGGGTTTTATCAGATCATTCACTGACATCAAAAAGAGGTAGTCACAAATCCATCCATCACACGCATATTTCCTAATCCTAAACCTACTGCGGTCAAAAGAAAGATTCTGATTTACTTCAGTGGCAAATTTTTTGAGGGTTAAATATGTTATTGAACTCAGTAGAGTTACATCCATTTATTCAAGCAAAGAATTTCAAACTGTTATTCATATATCAAAGTGCTATAATGTCAACTTTAGTGTATTTAGAACAGCCTATCTTTCATAACAAGTTTTAAGCATAATTTTTGTTCTACTTCAGAAAAAAAGAACTGCCTTTTAGACATATTATTAAAGCTTTGTCAGAAGATCCTTTCTTTTTTTCAATATATGCAACAAGATAAAAAAAAAAAAAATCTGGTTTGTAATTTAAATTTCTGTTCCTTTCTTTTCTCTTTGCTTCCACTCAGAAATGACTCCATTCAGTGTGATGTCAAAAATGTTGTACTCTTTCCAATCAAAAATTTAAGTGAAATCCATGGGTTTCAATTACACCTGCTGATTTTGATGAAACAACAGATGTAGGTTAATCTGTTTGTGTTTTTTACTGGTGCTGAAAATATTCTATCCAGATATAATGACATTGACTAGTTAGGGGAGAAGTTAAAGTGCAGTATTTCTATGTATGTCTCTCTACAGCTGGATATATTAAACATAGGAGGAATAGTCTCTAAAATAATCTCTCATATTTTCCTTGCAACTGAAGAGTCTGATTTTTTTATGTATAATCACAGTTTATGGTGCTCAATTTTCAAGCCCCCTAACACTGCATACAGGACACAAGCATTTGATTTAGTCATGCTGTGAATTTTCAGGAGGATAGTCATGACTGTAAGTCCATGAACTTTTACATAAATCAAGCACTTAAATGTGTTACGGACCTCCAACTCTTCCTGAGTTAGTCACACTTGCAAGGCTGAAGGTGTAGCTCCATCTGTCCTGGACTTGATACTGATATAAAAGAACATGTCATTAAGTTTAACTGGTTTTTTTTCCTAATAAATAGTCCTGCCATTTGCAAAATATTAAAGTTATTTTACAAACCAGGCTAAAAAGTGGTAATTAGGAGGATGTCTAGAAAGTCACTTATCCCGGAAGCCTGTTATGCTCATACTTGCAAAGCTATGCTTCTTCAGATGAAACTGCAGTTGTGTTAGGAAGATTACATCTGTGTTAAGCTCAGTTTAGTTCTGGCCTCTGAGAACAGTTTACACAATGAAGAAGGCTGATAAATTTCTTAGATCTGAAAAGCTGTTAATCAGCTCTGCTCATAATCTGAAAAATACAGAAATGAAACAAATCCTGCTCTCTTGTGATAATCCTGTCAATCTTGTATTGCTGCTTGAAGTAAAGATATATCTAGATAATTTTATGATTCACTAGCTGCACAGAACATGCATTTGATGAAAATGGAAGACACAAATTATCATTTATGTTTCCCAGTGACACCCCAGTAATATCCAAATTTTACAGTTTCTTTTTATAAATTCACTGAATCACCAAGAATAGTCATCTGCCTTTGCAATTAGAGGAGTTATTGGAACACCAGCATTGTCACCAAATTCCTTTTTCTTCTCATCAGGGTTGGTAGGAGCATAAACAGTATTTAGGGTGAGTTACTGTCTGCACCTCAGGGGCATGTAAAAGTTTATCAAGAAGTCATTTCTTCCTAAAGGAGAATATTCCAGCTTAACTGAAGTGTTGCAATGTATCCTTGACTGGGTTCCTGACATTCCTCAGAAGTTTACCAATACAGAAATTAAGTATATTCAGCACTGGTTTAGTATGTAAAGATAAATCTTGCTGGTTTAAAAACTTACCTCTTACGACCATCCTTGGTTCACTGAGAATTTTAACAACACATGTCTAGTATTTGAGATTATTGCTAATGGTTTTTTTTGAGTCAAATCATAATTTTATGTACTAAAATAGTAATGGTTGGCTATGGGGACTGATGAAACAGGTAATGTTTGAAACATATGTTTCATGTCCTTTTGTAGACAGGGTGAGTCATGACACAAACTGGCATAAACTCTGAGAATCAAATGCTGTGTCTTATAGCCTCAGGTGGCATAAATAGCATAAGTAAATATGGTAGTGCCAGTTTACATAAATCAGGATATAGCTTTCTATGCAGACTTTGGCTAAATGACAACTCGTGAGGATATTATAACATTCTGCAAGTATTTGAAGGCCATAAACACCAAGCAGGGGGAGAAATGATTTAGGGTGGCATAAGGAGACATAATTAGGAGCAATGGGAGGAAATTAAGGGAGGAAAAAATTAGGCTGCATATCAGAAACAATTTTCTGACAGTAAGATGTAGTAGACCGTGGAAAATAAGTCTCCCAATGGACATTCCGTTGCTCAAGATGTTTAGACTGGACTAAATGCTAATAAATGTACAGGAGGGACTAATTTTGCAATGTCTGGGGCATAGACTACAAACCAGAAATCTTTAATGGGGTAAAAAGAGTACCAAACTCAGGGAAAACAAATAAATAAACCTTATTGTTATCACATTCATCAAATATATGGATACATCTGTATCTCGTGTGTGTGTGTGTGTGGGTGGGTGGGTGGGTGTGTGGGTGTGTGTGTTTGTATCTATACATATGTATATATATATATGCATTCTTTTCCTTTTTTCACTGAATGTTACAAAGGATTTTTACAAAATCTAATTTCCTTGAAAAAAGTCTAACTTCATTTTAGTGATAATGGCAAATTTCTCCTCCTCTGTTAGCTATTAAATGCAAAAGTGTTGCATTTGCTAGTATTTAAGTGACATTTTTCAGACCCAAACTCACACCTTTTTTGTTAATACAAGGAAAAAGGCATCTCCTAAATTTCTTTCATTCTAGAAAGGTTTCATCCTCCTCTCTGTTGTCAAATTGGATTGTCTTTTGTGGCTTTAGGAAATATTTTGTGGATATTGGCTTTGGTATAATTCTTATTCTGAAAATAGCTGAAAAAGTTATGAAATTGTTCAAATATCCCATTTTAATAATTTTTCAGCTGAATGCTTAAGATAAGTTATTACTCTTCCTGTATCTTGCTGGTCTTAAATCACTGGAAGAAGCGTTTCCAAGTTAAGTGTTTGCAAGACTGATTCCAGATAGAAACACATTTCAAAACAACCTTTGTAAAACTCTTTTTCCTCAAAGATTTTTATTCTGCCTTATTGAAAACAGGGCTGGAGGTTAGGTTATTTCTTATTCTATCTGAGATGGGTGTTATCTAAATAAACAGAATATGCTCTGACAGTAGTTTTTCTCCTTTTTTTCAAGCAAGTATATTTCTTTGCTGAGTATCATGAAGGCAAGTTAAAAAAATACATATATATGAAAAATAATTGCACCTAACAAAAAAGTCTGTGTCAGCAATATAGGATGACACTATAGAAACAAATCCGGGACCACATATACAGCTAGCTTTATTAAGCACTGTATTGATGCAAGTGACGGAAAAGAGGAAATTTTATGCATTGAGCTCTCAAAAGAGAAATGAAATTACCTAAGTCAGAAGGGGTGTAGAACTACAAGAAGATCATATTGGAAATACTTTAATGACAGACTATTCTTACTTACTGAGGGGTGCATGTAAACCCTAGTAAGTTGTCACTAGCCTACAGGTATTAATTATATATCCATTTCTGCTGCTATTTCCTCGTCAAATTCTCAGTTACACATATACAAATGTCTATATCAAAATGTATTTATTTTTGATACATTTTTCAGCAGTATTGTAGATTGAAAGTAGGTCTATAGCTAACATGCTAACTCAAGGAGGCATACAACACGCATAAAGAAATTTTAGCCATTTGTTCTCTCTACTACCGACATTTCTGGAAAAAAACACCCAATGAAAATAGCATAGGCTCCAGATGGCCCTTCCGTAAGACCATTCTGGACAACACTTTCAGCATCACGTTGTAATAGCAAAACATTAGTTCCCACTGAGTTGTGTGGGAATTGCAATCCCTAAATGAGCACCTCTCAGGATAAAATCCTGTTGCTGTTCTAAATTACAAGAGAGTAACAGCCTCGACAGCGTGTTAACCTACAGCCTCTACACACTAAAACCGCAATTCAGGTAACTGCATGATTTAGGGCATAAAAAGATCTGTTCTTGCACTACCACAAACCTACTTTCACCAAAATCTACCATGAGAAAAGCTGAAAGTGCCTACATAACTCTAGGGAATGTGCAGTTGGGAACAATGTACACATCAGTCCAAATTCACGTGATTCAGAGGCAACAACTAGATGGCTTCCCAAGGAAATGAAATTGACATTTAATGCCTTTCAATCGCATTTTGATAACACTGTGAAGAGTTTGGATCTTTGTACTTTTTGCTTTAGTGACTTGAAATGTTCGAGCTGTCATTATCAAGCAGTAGTGAAAACTATAGATCCTGGAGTACTGTAATGTAAAGAAGCTGATTTTATACCACTGGAATGACAGACTTTTTTGATTATGTTGCTACTAGGTCTCAGGTGATGATAGCTTCAAGTTTATATCTTGTAATCTTTATTTAGATAAGTCAGATAAAATGTATAATGGGAAAAGAGAGGATCATGCCCATTTTTTTAATTTTTATGTTTTATTTTAACACCAGTTGGAGTGGAAAGCTCTGTGATTTTTCATAATGTGATCACTGTTTTAGGTAAAAACCGTATTTATTTACCTTCAGAGGACACTGACTCCACAGTGGATGAAAAATACTGGAATTAATTAGAACCCAGCTAAAGAAACATGCCTTTTACTAGCATGCCACTTCATAAATCTTTGAGTCTTACAGGTGTTAAAGTTCATTCTAGATTTTATGATGTCAGAAACAAATTTATTGTTTTACTCTCTTTACTTTAGCTTTTACTATCTGGCAGCAAAGGAGTAAACAAATTATAAATATGTCTCAGATAAGAGTGTGTTCAAGGGCTTACAGAAAGACTCTGGGACTCAGCACTGCTGCATTATATTTCTGCTTGTGCAGCAGTTAGATATTTGGGTAAATCCGATATATGAATGAAAGCATTGCTCTCTAGGGTTCCATGATACCGTTTCAACCCTTTGTCATATGACTAAAACCGGTTCTCAGTCCACAAGACCTCAAAACCATAATCCTTTGAAGATAGCTCAAGATACTGGATACTTTTTTGAGGTTGTTTACACAAGACACAGTACTTCCAAAAATTGGTTATTGAGTACTATATCTCTTCCCCCTTTTTTTGCTGGCGGTTTCTTAGGAAATTAAGATCCTCAAGGAATGTATTTTAAAAGAGTAAAAAGTGCATATAAATAGAATAGTATTTTTGCATCTTCCAGCATTACGTTTTAGTTTTCAATTTAAAGAAATTCTGTCCATCTGTGTTTGTTATTTATCACTTGAAAATATTTAAAGCAAATTAAAATCATTTAAGACCATTTTTTTGTTTTCTTTTGATTTTATTTCTTTAATTATACAATCCGAAAAATTTTACAGGCTCAGGAAAAAGTTCTGTATGACACTAAATAAACAGCAGAGCTCCATCGCATTCAGAACCTGCCAGTGGGATGTGTGATGTAACTCCCTAGTGTCGTGGCGTCATCATTGATATGATGTGATTGATTGACCAAAAATAACTTTAAGATTATTTTCGGTTTGGAGCGTATTGATGTTGTATAATTTTACTTCCGATCTTGCTTAGATCGCCTAGAATATAGAACCTTTATTTCCAGAACAGGTGAGGTAACTTTCTGATGACAATATATAATATATTTAAAGCATTTAGGAACCCTTACCTTTGATATCTCTAGACCAACAAAGTCCAGTCAGAAGTGAAATTACTACAGTGTGGACTAAGGTAAGCTATTGAGTTCCATTTCTACAGCTGGACCTCCAGGATCCGTGAACAGTCTCTAAAATGTGCTCAGATTGGAGACGAAGTGACCAAGATTTCTTCACATTGAAGAAATGCATTCTTAATTCAGATGCTTTTGCCTGAGATCATTTTAAGTTAATGTAACAGTAAAAACGGTAGAGTTTTAAGTGCTACAGCTCAGCCATAGGCTCACTTTGAACCTAACCTGGTGGAGTAAGCTGCTTAGTGTTCTGATAGCAGAAGTTCATCACAGTGAGTACCCTTCGTTTCGGGGTCATTCCAGATGTCGGAGCGCTGCAGGAGTTTAGCCCAAACTAAGACCTAGATAACTTGCCTACACTGCTGCTTCAGACTTAATTTATTTGCTTAGATTAGTGAAGCTGAGTTAGAAAAACACTTTTTCTTGCTACAGATGTACCTTTTCTCTGTTTTCCTAAGTGGAGCTGTTTTCAAAGGTTTGTGGAGTCAAAAACAAATCAGAATGGCAAACAACAAAACCTTTTCAAAAAGACAGTGAAAAATAAAACTCCGCAGCTGCTGCAGTGCAGGTTGTTATGAATCTAATGAGCCTGAATGGTTAGCTCTCGAGGAGAATCTGCGGTCTACCACACAGTTTTTCAGACACACCTGGTTACTGACATTTTGGCGGGACTTTAGCTGTGGTTCGGTGACAGCAGATGGTTTGTCTTAGTAACCAAGTGACAATGGAAAGTCTCTGGATTTTCCTTTCTTTTTTATTTTCAAAAGTCCTATAAAAAGTTTCTGAATAACTAAAAAGATTAGAAATGTCATAAGCAGCTGGGCTTTTTAGAAAATGTACACAAAACGTTATAATAAAGATTTAAACCTTAAAGTATCTTATTTGCATGCTACAAAAGTTAGGAATGCTTTTATGTAGGGTCAGTATCTATAAAAAAGGTGCTGCATAAAGTCAGTCATGGTTTCAAATATAACAGCGCACCATAACTAAAGAATTCATACATAGTTTCCCATGGATAAAGCTAGTTATGTTACTTAATCTCTTCCTTCACTTCTACAACAGCAGAACCTGGATGCTGCTTAAGATCTGAGGCTGTCATAGAATTTGCTGCAGAACTTATTCCTCGAGGCAAAATTGCTATCCAGCATTTTGGCTTTTGTTTCTCTATATAGTCTTTTTCTTTTTTGTTTTATCCTTTGACATTTAATCTAAAAAACATGAACCCAGTGTGATGGAGTGTCATCAACCAGAATTTCCAGACAGACTGTAAGAATAGCTCTAAGAGGCATGACTTTCCAAGATCGTGTCACTCAGAGTGCCACACTCTGTAATACCACTCGCAGAATTTGGCATCTTTCCTATGCCTTACAGAATTCAACATTTTAAAGAGAGAAATAGCAGTTCAGCAGCAGCAAGACACTTAATGTGATACATTTTCTTTGTCTGTAGGGAGTTGCCTGTAGATTTTTTCTTGTTTTATGCATGCTTAGGTTGTTGATAAGCCAGTGGCAGTTACAAACGCTGTAGTAACCCACCGCTTTCTCCTGGAAAACTTGGGGAAGACAAGAAACTTCCTTTTGAAGAGCCCACACTGCTGAAACAACCAGCTGTCTCCCTCTGTGATTACCCCTCGTGGAGGTGCTGCTTCCTGAGGACACACGCAGCCCTGGGAGCCGCTGCCGTTGTCTCGAGGGGCTGTTATTGAGGGATAGCAGTAACAGCCCAGGGTCAGCTTACACAGCCAGCTTGCATGCTTTGGACTTCAAAATTTGGGAACATATCATCCCATGTCTTCCTATAATAGTCGCTCCCTTTTTTTATCCCTTTATTACCTACTGCCTTTATTGCAGATACCTACTTTTTAAACTTTCTTCTCTTAGGTATTTCCTTATTTATCTTCCTTCTAAAGCCATCTAGGACTTAAAGTATGGATTATTCAGCTTAGAGATATTTTTCTGGAGCTTGAAAGTTCCATACCTTCTACAACCTAAAACAGAGTGAGGCCCTGTAATATCTCCTTTCGCAAGGATTTGCCCTCAAAGAGAAAAGGAAATACTTCAGTCTCTCTCTTTTCTATTGAACTGGAGTAAAGTTGATGGCAGAGCTGAGAAAGGAAAGTGAGTTAATGAAACAAATCTCTGTTTTTTTTTTCTGGGTTACTAGAAATGTTAATTGTTAGTTACTAATATTAATTTTGTATGGGTTTTGAATAAGCCTATACATCATACCTAATGGAACTGAATTATTATTTAAACATCTCCTAAATGCTTTTGCCTCATCTATTTTGGGGCTGAATAATTTTTAATTCTACATAGCTATTATGACTCAGTTTCACTGCCTCTAACTTTACTGCTTTGCTAACACATATGAATTATGAAGATATCTGCCTTGTGCTGCTTCGTTAGTCAAAAGATAGACATCAGAGCCCCTGATCATTTTTTAGTTCATCCAAAATCTGAATAGACACTCTGAGCTGCTGCCTGTATCCTTCCACTGCCTAAGTATGGACCTTACAGTGATACAGCATTATCCAAAGTAATGTGTGATAAATCCAGATCTGTGGCCTTCCTGCATATGAATCTTTTTTATTGCCTTTGTAATAAACCTTTTATATATGTGCACAGAGCAGCACAGGGCTGGGAACCATATGTGAATGCACTTGGTTTGGCCCAGGATTTCTACTGCTTTTGCCATGAATGATGGCACCCAAGCATACTACATTTTGGAACCCCTGCTCTGTAGCTTTTCATGTTGCAACCATGGTTACCTCTATAATCATGGATGTGGTGGGAACAGAGAACATCTTAAGGTGAAAATATGCAACTTTATAACTCTTTGGATGCTTTCCCCTTCACTGTAAAAGGAACACTAGAAAGTCAGGAGGCTTCAGCCTTCAATATTTGACTCTTATTTATATATATATATTTTTTCTCTAACTCTATCATGCCCAATTATTCCATGTGCTAAGCAATAAACGATGGTGGTGAGTGATGAAAAAAAAAAAAAAATACTGATTCAGTGACAGCTAACAAGATGGGTAGTATTTAAGGCAAAGCACTGATTTCAAGGAAACTTAAAAACAATGAAAACATTACCTTCCAGGAAGCTAGTATTCCTCATTTATGCTTCATTTATTCTAAAATAAAGAATTTTGTTTGCATTTCTCCCTGTGCTGTATGTTCTAAATTCTTAAGTGGAGCAGAAGCAACACAGAGGTACTATGGGCTAGGTGAATTTTATATTAAATTTCTTTTCAGTAAAGCTATCGAAATTTGATATTAAGAACATTCAAAGTGATTTAAGCATGCATCCATAATTATTTAATATAATTACATTTTTTAATTGGGTGCAACAAAAAGCCTCAAGAGGCCTAAAGGCCAGTTTCAGAATGTATGTATGTACATTTTCATCCCTACTATTGGATCTGCAAAATAAATAATCTGGCTTTGTCTACAGGGCCTTAACGTTTGAGGCCTTGACCACTTGGTCTCCAGTAGTCTTTGGTGCTCTTAATGGGGAACACGATCTTGGAGTGACTATCTTGTAAAAATAAGATTCTATTTGCTTCATCTCAGAGTGAGGAGGTACAACAAATTCCGAGCAGTTTCTATGATAAATCAGTTGTGTGTAAATTAAAAATAAAGAATATTAGAAATATACGTACATCTTTCTATTTCATTTGTGTAGTATGTACCTAACAATTCATATTACTGTGTCTTTGAAACTATGCAACAAAAGAGTAAGATACTGTGGAAATTCCACGTTCATTTATTTGAAAAATATTTCAAAGGTAGTTATCTACTAGACTTCTGTAAATTAAAGAACTATACCCATCCACAGCTATGAAATCAAATTTATACTTTTCCTTTATAATAAAGACAAGATATATTAGGAGATTGTAAGATTCTGTAGGTCAGTTAAAATACTGAAGGGCAAGTCTCTATACAAACCCTTGAATCTATTCCAGTTAGTCTTCCATTCCCAGTTACCATGAATTCATTAGCTTTCATTATTTACTCAAATTTTTTTCCTGACTACTGAAAGTAGATGGCAACAGTCGTACGATCATGGATTCTGCCAGCTGTGGATTGGTAATGCAACTAGTCTTCACACTGGCAACTCCAGTGAGAGTACTCACATTAGTGGAATTTGTACTCTGACATCGCTGAGTTATGAAACTAGTGCAAAAATACTGGGGTGTATATATGTATATGTAGTTATATACAAATCTATTTTACAACTACATTATTTATTTATTTATTTATTTTTTATTGCAGTTGTGTCCAGGAGATTCAGATATAGCAGAGGTTTCCATCCTGTCAAATTCTGCACAAAGGCAGAAGAACAATCTTCTCCCAAACCAGTGAGATCAGAAAGGACAAACAGAGGAATATAAGAAAGCAGAATGGTTTTGGCTAGCCTAAAATGGAATGTGCTCAGTATAGCAGCTCAGCAATTTTGTTGTAAGTGTCACTGCAGCAAAAGTTTTAAAGGAGAGATTTGAAGGAGGATGGAAGTGGCCTTTTCAGAATATGTGCAATACAAGAAATAACACAAGATTTTTTCTGTTGGTAAGTGTCCTGCTGTGACCTAGAAGTAGCCTGGATGATCTAGTAAATCTTTTCTATCTTAAACTTTCTTTTAATCTTCTTTTGCATTTTTTATTGTGCTAAATGACTTTCTAACAGAAAACTGATGAGAATTCTTGCACAATTTAATTAACACCAATCAAATAAGATTGCCATAATGAACATATTTTCATCAATTGATTCAACTTGCCACCTATTCTGAAATGCATAAAGATTTCTTTTCCTTAAATTTTTCCTAACTGCCAGAAGTACCCAAGCAAAATTACCCCCCAGAAAAGATGGACAGGAAAACAAACACTAAAATGTCTAGTGAGCCTCTGTGGGTCATGGATAGAGATCTGTATTGGCACATTCATATACTGAGAATTTATTTGCCAGCCTTAATTCATTTGCAAGGAAAAAAATGTGAAACTTCAGTAGTTTCTTGCAGAGGAGATCTGTTTGTTCAACAACACTGTTACACCACTGATGAAGCTATACATTTGCTTAATGAAGGATAAGAAATCTAAACCAGACATACAACAACATTCTTCTGTCTTTTATCAAGGTGGGTGTCCAGGCTCTTTGAACCTTGAGCTTTCAGTAATAACAATCCCAGCAATGCAGTTGTAATGTGCAGCTCTCGGTGAGATTTCGGTTCTGATTGCTGTAACATTATAAAGAAAAAGAGCAGTAAAAAGACAATTTAAAAAGCAAACAAGGCTGTAATGTTAGAATACCTGCTATTTATTATCTCCCTTGTATGCAAAGACATAGAGCCCTGCTTCTTGCTGTGTGGAAACATAAATATTAGCCTGTAGGGTCTTTAAATTGCTGATGAAGCAGATGCAGCATTGTCTCCTCTCAGCAGTACATCAACACACATGAGCAGAATTTCATTAGCAATTGATAACAATTTGACATTTTGATCTGCTTTGGGTTCTGAATCTACATGAATGAAGTAGATATGGGTGATCTAATAGTGATATAGTTAGAAACATGTGGTCCTTTTGCCCAGCTTCAGCTCTTATTTTAAACTGGAAACAAATGTGAACTAAATTTATCGTGGAAGATGTTGGCTATTTTGAAAGAATCTGTTTCAATAGTTAGATGGCAGCTCAATTTGCAAATAGAAGTAGAAATCCCATGAAAAATGATAATTATAAGGGATGATGTTCCAGTTTTGAAGATATTTAAGAAGCTGATGTGCATCCAAAACAAGATAGAGCTCTTGCTCCCTTTAGGCTTCTTCATTACTAGCATGACAATAGGACTTCATTTCCCATGTGCGTTCTAGGGCAGAGATTACTGGGAAAGCTGGATAAAATAGTCATCTCTTAATTTCAGGAATCTATTTCCAATAAAGGCTAATTTCAGCAGCCACAGTCTATGATCCAAGGAACCTCAAAACAAGAAGTAATTCACTTACTAACTCTTCATAAAAGTTTGTTCCTTCACCTAACTAATTAAAGGTTAGCTCATGAAACTGGGTTTACGAACTTTCCCAAAGTCTTGACATTCCACGTTTTATCATAATTGATTGATAATCACTTCTTTAGATGAAACAGAGTAAAAAAAGAATCCAGAACTTCATATCATGAACTACTATATAACATTTTTCACTGTGAGATAGTTCATAACTGAAGATAATGACAATTATTTCATCTGTCTGGTATCTCCTCACCTTATAATAATGCAAAAATCCTCTGAAATGATACATTTTGTTTGGGAAAATATTCTATTTCTTGATGATGTTCCTAAACATCATGAAATATTGGTCTGTTATCCAGATGAAAGAATATGGTTTACCTCTTTAATCAACTGTAATTTATTGAAGAATTATGATAATTCACTCAAATCAATTTGACTTTTTAGCATTGCCATAGTAATTCAACATTTTTAGCAGGCATAAAGACTATGAGGACATGCAGGATATAAATTCTAGTTTCTTACCCAAAATTTTACCACATTTTTCTCTTAAAGTAACAGAGCAGGATGTGGCAAATCCCTTTGTCCTAACTACTTTAGCATCTAATTTTATATGCACATTTTTTTCCTCTGAGTATAAAAGTCTAGAATTTTCATTCATTTCTAAGTTCAGACTTGTTCCTATTTCCCTCACAAAAATCTCCTGAAATAAAGCTGTTCTGTAAGACTGGCCAAGGCACTGGGACTCCTGACTTGGCTGACTGGGAAATATATCTTTTCCATTCTAATAAGACCTGACTCTTTTGTTTGGGTTCTGCCTGTAGACAAATATGTCAGTAAATCAAGGTTCAAGTCAAAAGTTCATTAGAAAGCTGCTGTGCCTACACCAAGAACAACAGACGTTCTTGGGAAAGTTTAATCAAGAGTTTGGTATAATGTTGTAGGTGTAGTGAACTTATGCATAAACCACAAAATGCTACACAACTGCATTTCGTAATATTAATGGTCTTCAGATGAACAGTAAAGAATGCATTTAAAACATAGTTTAACTGTCCTAACATGTCTCAGCACTGCACAGATTGAAAATTGATAATACCAGTCATTCTCTAATTGGACAAACTCAGAACTTGCCTGACCATTATTAACTTTTGGCAGAAAAAAGCTGCTGTAGAGCCTTTGATGACACTAAACAAATATAATATCTTTAAAGTGAAATAAAGGTTCTGATGTGGTAGCCCAAAGCATTCAAATACGGGGCTATGTTTTCTGGATTGATGAGGAAGAAGAAAGTAGTAGTTGGCCAGAATTTACATGTATTAGATATGATGCCCAGCTGAAATGCTACACTGATTATTTTTCAAGGCTGTCCTGCAAGAAAATAAAAAAAAATCACATGAAGTGATTTTCTTGTGCCCTGCAATCATACCAAAAAAAATGTAGCACGCCATAGATGTTCTCACTATGCTTTAGCAAAAGAAACATCAATATATTTTCAGATAAATATTCAATACATGCAATTATTTCTTTTCATTGTGGTAGCTAAAAGTGACACAATTCAGCATTTATCCCTCATTACATTTAGTTGTAAATTCAAATTCAAATAACTTTGTGATATATCACAATTAATTTTTTTTCACTTTATCAAATACTCCAAAGGTGAGTCAATATGCCGTTTCTTTTGCAGGATATGTCAAAGGAAATACATTTTAAGTCATCTTTTGAACAGAAAGGTCCCCAAAGTCATTCTAGCAAACCCATTTGAAGACTGACACTTAAAAAAAAAGAAAAATAATCTAGTGCCATTCTAGCAGTGGTAAACGGTACCAACTAGGATGAAACAAATGTTAAGCCGTGAAAAAAAAACAAGAAAAGAGAAAAAAAATTTTCATTCACCTACTGTAGGTTACCATAAACCAGGATCATAGAATTAATGATGCTAAACTTGTTAATAAGTAAGAGTAGTCTCATGTGGAAAAAGTTTACTCTGGAAATCAGTGTAATCTTCTGAAATCTGGCCAGACCCTACAAGCATGATTTAGTGTCTTCAGTGTGTCAGACCCATGAGAGAGCTAGATTAGGGTGGAAACATTAATATAATACCTCTTTATAAAATAACATATATAACATAACATATAACATAACATAATATAATATTTATCATTTAGAATATGTAATGTAATGTCTCCCCCCAAAAAACAGACAGAGCTTAAATGTTAATGAGGACTAGAGGAAACATAGGAAAATAACAGAGCAGAGGGAAAAAAACAACTTTGGATTAATTAATTAATTTAACCTAAATAAAATCTTCTAAAATTTCAATTCCATCATATACCTGGAATGAGAGTTTAGATGAAAGTTCTGAGTCATTATTTATTAGGTTAAAATGCATAATGCAAATATCTGACACTGATTTATTTGTATACAACACTGAAAGTGGATTTCACCACGATTGTTTCAATATACAAGACAAGATGACAAATTAAGTAGATACATGTATTGCTATGCTATATATATGTAGTCTACAGTTATCACAAAATTTTAATTATAAAACTTAAATTATACTATTGTTACATTGTTTCTGACGATAGCTTTTCCGGTAGTTGAAGAGTGGAGACAGGTCCACTGTGATGGCTCAGTGTTGTAGAAGCAGTGAGAAGAAAAAGCAGGTACTGAATCCAAACATATTGAATTTCAGTTCAGTACTCTTATATACAAGACTATTTTTCCACTATTGGGAGGTAATTGAATTTTTATTTTAATTTAAACTAGTTTAATTGCATAGAGTTACATAGATTTCCCACTTCTGGAAAGATCTAGACTTGAAATTTCTAAGAGTTTAATTAATTTGAAAAGAGAGCTTCATTAATTTGAAGTAGAAAATACTAATTCCACAACAGTTAGGGCAGGAAAATCAAGATCCACTGACTCACAAACTTTCTATCTTATTTGAAGATGATTCTGATTTTCTGACACCCGGAAAATTGTCTAAAGTTTTGAGGTCACAAATATTTGCATACTTGTTTAATTTTACTTATATAAAAAAATCCCTAATTTTATCATCCCAGAAGTACTCTAGATATGAATATAGGATGAGATAACAAGACAAGATAGTGCCTATTATTTGTTCAGAAAAATAAGTTTAGTCTTCAAAAACAGAAGCCTGATATTGGTCAAACAATCACACTCTTCTGTCATGTTATTTGTGCACATTAATTTTAATGTAAAACATTCCAAATCCAGTACAGTGCATGCCAAGACATGTTGCAAATAGAACTGGTAGTTTTGTGATGAGCAAAAATAAGGTGAGGTTGAAAATGAAACAAAACAGAATAAAACACCAGATCAGATTAATTCAGATTCAGATTCTTTTTTACTCTGTCTTGGTAAGATTTGGGGCCAGATCTCCAGCAGGAGTATGTTATTGCATTAACCTCCTGCATTCCCTATGGCTCATCGTTTGCAAATCCTCTGTGGTGTCTGATTTCTCTCTTCAAATGAGACACGGCAGTGTAAATATTTCAGTTCAGATCTTCTACTGGTGTAAATTAGCATTGAATCATCCAAGTAGTATTGTTTATATAAACTGAAGGTCTGACATTAATATTTAGCTCCTGAACCGAGCAAAGATTTGACAATATATTTGTTGTGCAGATGAACATGAAAGATAAGAGGGGAACATTCTCTTGCTTCCAATCTTACAATGCATTGCTATAGTGTGCAAATGGAAACAGATTTTCTTTTCCTTTACAGTTCAGCTTCAATAAATAAATCAGAAAATCGGAAAGAAAAATTATAGGTTGTCCAAGCCTCTGTGAAATCACTATCACGCATGTCTTTTTAAAGAACAACATGAAGGCTTGTTGAAGAACTACAGACATTTCCTCTTTTAAATGTATTAGCAAATATAATTTTTTTTTTTATAAAATCTCAATCTGGGTCAAAAGTACTAAATAGTAGATTATTTTCATTACCTGTAGTAGTCTTTTCACGTAAAGCCTATATATGAAACTGGGGTAAGTACATAGTTGTTCATTGCACCAGTATTGCAGGGATACGTACTCAGCAATGTATAATTCCCCCCCCCCCCCCACCACCACCACCAAATTCCCTTTTCTTTTGAAGCTTACAGAAAGGTAAGAAGTAGTAACAATGGACTATTTAAGCCAGGAACTCTAATGCTCTATTTCATGCATTTCGGAGTTCTTCCAGGTGCAATGCAGATACTAAAGCCAAAGATCAGCCTTTCCTTAGTCCTTCTTTGCCAGTTCTCTTCCCTGCCTACATTTCCTTTCTGGGAGGAAGCTCTGCGAGGTGCTCTTGACCACCCATGGATCAGATTACCCAGAATACAGATTCAGCTCTGCTCATGCTGATATCTTCTCCATTGTCATGTTCCTCAGGTTCAGATGAATTATTGGATTTGTGTCATAAAAACTGAGGTTGGCGCTAAGCTATTGGACATTCTTTAATTCTAGTACATTAAATACCAGAGATGTTCAGTAACCAAAAGAAAAAAAAGAAAATTTGCTTCCGATCACATTTATATTTAAAAAAAAATTATTTGTTACAGACTGAACAGATAATCAATTTTTATCTGTGCAACAGAGATAAGAACATAGGCTATTACAAATTATATTATTAATGGTGCTTATTACGAAAGCACTTAAAGGCCAATGAAGAATGGAACTGCATGATGCTAGGCAGTAGAAGATAAATTCCTTTCATACAGTATTCATCATAAATTAACAAAAAATACACAGAATGTGGGAAGTTTTAATAGCATCAAAATAAAATCAGACAGAAAGAATGAATTAATTTCCCATTTATTTTTTAAGATGTACTTATTAATACTTAGGTAAAATTCATGGAAAGAGGAGGAATGGTAAAGACTGAGGTTACAGGCATGAAAGAGAGAAAAAAGGAAGTCCAGTGGAGTAAAAAGGAAATAAAGAGGTTGTAGATGGAGGGGAAGGGAGAGTTTGGAGAAAGCAGCTGATTAACCCTGGTTAGGAGGATGCCTTTCAGAATAGCAGGAAGTTCTCTGACTGTCCAGCCACCTTAGAGTTGCTCATTATGCAGCTACTTCTAGGAGCCTAAGGCTAGTCTATACTGACGAATAAATAATATGCATAATGAAGCTAGTGCTGAGAGCTCAACTCTATAATATAGTATCATAGGGATACCTGTGGCTTTCTAAAGAAATGCAGTGTGTAAGTGGGTGAAAGAATTTGTTCCTTCTCTTTTCTACTATGTTTGCTAAATTCTTTCAGTTCTTTTTTTCTTTGAATTTTTACACACCATAACATTTTGGCCACAGAACTATGCTATTCAAGGTGGTTTATATATAGTATTATAGCCATGAATGAGAGAGAAAATGTTTGCTTGTGGTACTATAGGTTTTTCCCTTCTTCACAAAAATGGCTTGTCTCTTATTTCTGGGTTTTGACTAAAACACCTATCTTAATATTTTGGGTGCAAGAAGAACCAAAAAAATATAAAGATACTTTTCTACAGCTCCAGGACACGATAAGGTGATCTTTCTTCAAGAATTTCTAAAAATGACTAGAAAAATAAGTCTTAAAATTTGTCTTCTGTTGAATGACACTGGAAGTGAAATCAAAGTGAGGATTCAGTTAAACTAATTCCAGAAGTAAAGGCTTCAAGTTTTTAAGTTCATAAAATCTGGATAATTCAGGAAATCTTTAATCTAAGCTTTACTTAATAGACACTGTTTTCAAGGTTCATTTTTTTCTCTTCTTAGATAGAATACGCAAAGTATTTCATCACTGTAGAAGATATTTAAATTGCTCATTATATACAGTGTACATACAATGCTTTTCTTAACAAATACAGGTTAGAAGTCAACGCTTTTAATAAGCAAATTTAATAAATCACCTGAACTGCATCACTACTGACATGTCTTAGAGTCATTATGTGTAATTGCCTAATGGTGTATTTATTTTTGTGCTATTGGATCACCCCCAGGGATAACTCTGATAAGTTTTGTATCTCCAGAAGGATTTCTCTGTAGAGGAAAATTGTTATTTTTAAAGAATATAGACTAATTACTTTTATTTAAATATATTTTTACAGTAATAAGCCTGTCTTGAGGTCTCACTGCAGTTTCGAAAAGTGATGAATACAATGTTCTCTGGTGCCTTGAATTCCGCCCTTGAACCAAGAAAGGTGATGAGAAAAGGAAATGAAGCCCAAAATTCTAGAGTTCATGAAATATGCTGTATTAAAAACATATGTGGTGTAAACAAAGAGGATCTCAGCCAGTTTCTTCTGGTTGTGCATGACTATAAATGGCTAAAATACTTAATTTTAGGGAAAAGAATCAACTTTACCTACCTGCAGCCCAGGGGGCTTCTAAGTGTGAGAGATAGCTGGATACTGGGATTCTATTGCCTGAGTATAAGGACAATTGCCATTTACGCAGAAAGAGAATATAGAGGCAGTATATTTCTATGATCTTTTAATAGAATTTTACAATAAGCTAAAAAGGTCAATACATACTGTGAAGGAGTTGTTTCCACTCTCCTAATAGATCTCTATTTTATCTATGGATTTGCAGGCCAACCTTTGAAAATATTTTCTTCATTGCTTACTCCAAAATTCCAAGTTTACAAAAAGAAATTGATCTGATGGGAAATTTAGGAATCTCTGAACTCAGTTTTAATGAGTAAGGGGAAAAAGACAGGAGACGAAGAGGAGAGGTGAGGTGAGGAGAGGCGAGGAGGTCTGAACCTTTTGCAGGAACCTTCCTAATAGCAGATGCTTTCAAAATCCGTCTGTGTTTAGTTTCAGAGTAATGATTAGCAAGGTAAAAATATTTAGAAGTATTTAGAAAAGGTTTGTCTTTAGAAGCATACAATTAACCTTCAGATTTACTGTTTTCGGTTAACTAGTTTGTTTCAATTCCTGGACTTGGAGTATTTTATTGGATATGTGATTTTAATTAAGATATGAGATCTTTCTACAATTTTTTTGTGGGACAGTATGGGAAAGCAGCAACATTTGCAATAGGCGGACAATACTTTTCCAAAATGATTTGTTGATTTCTTTGCATATGGAAGTTGTCTTCCTTTCTCTTCATAGATGCTAACAAAATCCATCCTAGAATTATTGGATGAATTTGCAGTGAACTGATTATAAGAAGAAAGCAATTTAATAAAACATGTTGTTGTAATATTATTATATTATTAGCATAAAATAGTTCAGTGAAGTACTGGATCTATTTTAAAGTACCTGTTGTTTTCTATTTGGTTCCACGTTGACAAGTGTCCATCTTGCCCTTTTCTCTAGGCAATGTGAACAGTGTAATGTAAGAGTTATTGGAAAGTTACTTGACCTCAGTGGATTTTAAATGCTAAAAAAAAGAAAAGTAAAATCAGTAGAGTTTTTGTTGCTGTTTTGTTCGGGTTTGTTTGGGTTATCTGGAATATAATTATCAGCTGGAAAAACATAAACCCAAAGGATAAAATAGCATTTCCTTTTTTCTTGAGTAAAACACAAGTAAGCAAGCAAATTATAACAAGGAAAAAGAACTTCCAACCTGGGCTGTGAAGATAAATCAAAGCCTGTAAATTTTCATAAAGGAAAAAGAAAAGTCTTGAGATCTGGGAAAATAAGGCTGATGAGAACAGGAATGGAATCAACTTTTTCAAAGGAGCTGTTCTTGGTGCTTTAATAAGATAAATGATGTGACTATTAGAAACTACGAGAAAGTGGGAAAATGTCCCATGGAACAAGGAAAATACTTAACTTCAATTTCTCTGACTCCTCTTGAATTGTCAGTTTTGATACTTAGTTCATAAAATAATACTTGAGAAGAATATTTTTGATATCTTTAAATTATTTGGCACATAGAGAAT
The DNA here is from genome assembly GCF_040807025.1 of Struthio camelus. Taxonomy (NCBI): domain Eukaryota; kingdom Metazoa; phylum Chordata; class Aves; order Struthioniformes; family Struthionidae; genus Struthio; species Struthio camelus. The sequence goes on along the minus strand of NC_090946.1, from coordinate 62,336,482 downwards.
TAATTGGGATAAAAAGCAGCATATAAAACAGCATGCAGTCCTTAACTTCTTAAGATCTTCCTCAGTAATGAAGAGTGATGGCTACATGGACAGATATAAAAAAACAAATAAGAAGTGACTACTTATAATAATAATGTTGGGTCAGATGGTCTCTTGAGAAAGTTATGCTAGGAAAGAATTTGGCCCACAAACCTGATTTTACTCTTGCTGAAGCATTGATTAATTCTGTTGCTGAAATACTTCTTTGTGACTCGTACAATGTGAGGCTTTTGATACTTTGTTCAGTAGGCTGAAAATTGGATATTTTTTAGTGACGACTGAGATTTTTGAATATTGCAGGAAATGACTATTTATTAAAAGCCAGCGGTACTTGGAGATGTACCTTTCTTAGGCTCCTTTGAAAAACATTGCCTATGGACTTGCGCATATCATGCAATGAAATGTTATGTCAAGATTCTTTATGACATCTTATCTGGGAAGTACAGATTTGTGTTAGACTAATATATCAATCGGATTGGAATGAAGGCAGTTTATGGAACTGCACTTTCATCATTGAGGTTTAGTTCATGTTACTTAATCCGACATCCTCTTTACCTTAAGACAATATGAGTGTCCCTATGCTTGCAGCATCATTTTTTCTTTTCCGTATATTGAAACTATTTATATACATTTTTGATTAATACTACACATTATAAAACATGGGGGGAGGATTAAGAACTAATTGAAGCTGATTCTAGAAATTAAAAGTGCAATGAGGAAGTGTTTGATACACTACAGTTGGGTTGGGGTAGAAAACATCAAATATCACCAAGTTTCCCTAGTCCAAAATTCATGAAAATCACATTTGTCCTTGGACAATATCAATTTGGAATTAAAGATCCAAAAGATATATATTTCACTGGATATTTTTTTTCAGCTCTGCTGACCATTTGTTGAATTTTCTGACTTTTTTACAGTCTTAGTCATAAAAGTTTTGTTTGTTCAAAGCTCAAATAATTGTTGTGTATAAAACATGCTTCTACAGAAATTACAAAAGATGTGACTGAAATTTTATTAGCACATTAAAAGCGGTGAAACTATTCTAGGCTAACTACTGCTTCTGACTGACCAATAAACCTCTTCAATGGGAGAAAGCTCAGAGGAGATGAACAAGGGCTGGGTGCCTATGAAGTCCATAATGTAGGGTGCAGCTCATTAACCACAGTTCTGCTGCAGAAAGCTGACTTTATCTTAACACAAAGAGGACCAGAAAGTGGCCTTTGTTTTAGATAAATAGCTCTGTTGAGCAGATAAACTGGTGTAAATGTTTCTTTCTGAGTTTATCAAAACAGTGTGAATGTCTTCCTAAGTTACCCAGAGGAGCATGAGGGGAAGTATATATGTAGCTCAGACCAATATAGATTACAAAAACTAAGCAACCAAAAAAAAAAAAAATTGAGAGAGAGCGATGGGCTTCATTTGAACTCAAGACACCTATTCTTTCAAGGCAACTGGGGACGTCCAGCATCATGACAGTGAGTGCATGGTAGATAACGAAAAGGGGAATCACATTGATATTAAAACAGGTATGCATATTGCAAGTAGCAAACATTAGCCTTAGAATTACGGTTAAGGTTAGGGTTAGAGTTAGGAGAGTGAGAAAGAGTAGAGCCTCAGCTGCAGTGGAGCTGGAAAAGACAAGCAAAAGAAAACGTGGGGCTGCGCCAAGATTAGTTCCAGGACCGCTTTTGCCTCTGAGTCTTGTCTGGGATTACAGTCAGGCTCTGCCTGAGATTTTTCTATAGAGTTAGGGTTAAGGTTAGAGTTACAGTTAGGGTTAAGCGAAGGAAAAAACATGGAGATCCAGCTGGAGTGGGGATGCAGAGGGCATGTGAAAGGAAATGCGGGGCTGCACCAGCGTTGCTCCCGGGACCAGTTTTGCCTCTGATCCTTGCCTGTTGATGCTGGGTCCACGCTCAGGCCCCGTCAGAGATTCCCCTTCGACTTAGGGTTAGGGTTAAGGTTAGGGTTAGGGTTAAGGTTAGGGTTAGGCAAGGGACAATTCGTAGAGCTGTAAGTGGAGTGGGACTGGAAAGGTCATGCCAAAGGAAATACAGGGGTGCTCCAAGGTTGCTCCTACGACCACTTTTGCCTCTGAGCCTTCCTCATCCTTTTCGTCTTCCCCTTTCACCTTCTCCTTTACCTTCCCCTTCCATTTTCCCTTCCATTCTGTTTCATTACTTATTTATGGCACTCTTAAATATTATATCATATAAGCAGTGATTTATGTGAGAAGATCAAATATTAATTTCCTTTAACTTCTGTTTTTTTATATATATTGAACAATTGGTGCAGCAAGGTCTGTGGTTCTTTGTTTTTCGGCTTTATTTGATCATTCTTTCACCCGTGTCTTTCATTGGTTGTCAGATGCAAAGGTGAAAGGTTGCATTATACAACTGGGCATTGCACATTTTTAGAAGGAAAGTAGAAGAGCTCCACTTCTAGGGAAATTTAAGAAAGATTGTTTTGTTTAAGGCCACTTCATTAGGTTCCAGTTCAATAGATTTTTATAATAGTTTTTTCCCTGATCTTCATGAAAGACAAATATGCATGTGAAAGCATATTTCTGAATGCTAAATCAGAAATTAAACATGGATCATCTGATCTGACATTCTATAAAACAAAGGCTACTCCGTTTTCCCAGGGCTGAATTTCAGGTATCCTCTCTTCTGTGGATTACATCACAAGTCACATACCCACATACAAAATGGAAATATGAGCCTAGTTTCTTTGAAATATAGTCACATGTTGCTTTTGTCTCTATACTGAACATTGGAGACACAGGATTATACCCTTATTATTCCCCTGGAATAGTAATACCAGTAATCTGATCATGGGATGAAGAAAGATCTTTTTTACCATTTCAACGTTCCTTTTTTCCTCCTATCTGATTCTCTATCCAGTGAAACTGCAGTGACATGTGCTACATTTTCTGGCTTGGACTGAGATCCTGTATAGACTGGGCAGTATATAGTACCCTCACTGTATATTTATATTTTCACAGGCTAAATTCAAAAATTATACTCTTATCACTCTGGTGATTCTTATAGCCAGCATGAGATTTGTGAAATTTAACACAGAAAATGTGTCATTGACCTGTGCACCAGATAGTTGGTGCACAGTTACTTGTTACCCTTCCAGGATTCTCCTGGACCAAACTGACCCTAAATCAGATCTAGTGATGAGCAAATTACAGAGGTGTTTAAAGAAGCTTCCTAAAATTTGGCTACTCATTCTTTTTTGCCTGGCAATTTTACTTTAAGAATAGCTTGGAAATGTCATTGGAAGAGTTTTCCCGTGTTCTGATGATCCCTAGATATACAAAGGAGAAATTTCTCTTCCAAATTTACCAGCTATCTCAGGTTGATACCTCCATGCATAGTAATTGGTCTAAATGCTTGGACGCCAAATATCTGAAGTTACAGAGATCTGAACTTCAATACAGTGCTGTAATATATACTATTAAGAAGGAGAGCTAGGTTGAGGCTGGAGGAAATCAGCTATTTACACGTGTACTGGGAAATACATTTTCATGATTTTCCAGTCAAGAGGCAGCCATGTCCACTTTTCCCCATGTGGAAGAAAACCCTAGTATTAAACTCCTCTTGTGAACTTGCCTCACGGCCCCTTCAACTAGTAATGATTTGTTTTCCCTTCCCCTCCCCACCCAGCCTTTGTTATTCACCTTGGAGAAGGACCTAACTTGCTCAATTTGTCCTGCTTCTGGGAAGTTTCTCTTTGCAAACTCCTACATAGGACATAGGAGCTACTATTGGACATTGGTGGCTACAAATCTGTTGCCCAGATTTATAGATTTATCCCAGTTCTAAATCTTCATTACCTCATTCAAAAATTAAAATTTCACATAATTTCACTGAACATACTTACTTATACATATCATACATATTTTTATATAGTAACCATATACATATTCATATCCATGGTTTGATTTATGATAGCTTCTTTATTTACAATGCCTCCCCCCTTTCCTCCCACCTTTAGGACTTACAAAACTTTGATATTTTCCTTTCAATACTAGCTAAGAACAATTTAATGCCTATATTGGTTTCAAATAATACAGATGAATCTTAGGTGGGTGAGTGATAAAATATCTAAAGACTTGTTTCTCTTTCTATTTCTTATAAAAATATTTTATATTGTAGATATCACCTGAAAATGTTTTCAAAAGTGTGCACACTTATAAGCATTTAAGTCCTCTTGTAATTGATTATAAAAGATCATTTTGACATTTCTCTTATTTATTTTGTTACTTATCTGAATATAATACTGAAAACTGTATAATAGTTCTTGCAAACATATACTTAAATTTTCCTTCCTTTTCCATAGGATAAACAGTATTTTTTTACATCCTATTGCAAGTTAAAGTGAGTTAAAAGCAGAGCAATATCTGATAGCATGGTACCTACTCTGAGTACAATGTAAGTCTCTTTAAAAAGAATTTTGAACAAGTCAAATTCTCTTGTGGATCTAAAAAAGGAACAGTGCCAGCTTGCTTTGAAAGATGCACACGCTTTGCTTATGAATTTCCCTTTAAAAACAGATTCTCTGTTTTCCAGTTATATGATGTGGTCCATTCTGTTGCCCTGTATGTCTAAATATGTTGACTTTCTAATTAAGTGTAAGGGAAATTCATATTCATCTAATGAATTTTGCATGCTTGCGTCTTCCTCTTCTTGGCCAGCAAAATAATAATACATGGTATTTATAGTATCCTTTAATCATGAGGTCTAAAAACACTTACAAGTATTTCTAAACAAAAATTATGAATCATAGGTAAGTATATATCACTTGTAGTGACAAGTGATTGGACAACCAAAGCATATACAGCTTGGGCGTTTTGAAAGTTCATCTCACTCATAGATGGGTTTTCAAAAGAACATTACTTAGCGCATGGTCTCATATGGCCTTTTCCTTGTAGTAGCTGTTGGGCACTGTATACTTTTGACACTGTAGCTTTTGAAGTCATCCGCGGCTCTTGAGCACATAAGGGTATGTCTCAGAACGCTCTTTAAAGAGAGTGGTAGGTAAAATCTTGAAGACGTAGTTCCAGCCCCAAACTATCTTTGCTTCAGAAGTGACTTCACAAATGAGATCAGTAATAATTACTAATATAAACAGGCTTAATCAGTACAAATAGGTAGTTTAGATGAAAATACAGGGTTATCTTTGTCTTCTCTGTGGTCAGTCAGATATAATTGTTGTATTTTTTTTTAAAGTGAAATGTTAAACAACGTTGTGTCTCCTGAGAACATTTCTGTGGCCAAATGCAACATGCCCAACTCTTCTGACTAGCAATTGCAACACAGCAAGAAAACAATCCAACAGAATAGCCAAACACCTTCTACTCTTATGAAAATCTAACATGTCTCTTTAAAAATAAAGTGTATTAGACAATAGCAAACTATTTGATTTCTAATGTAGTTATATATATTTCTTTTTTTTTGTGTGACGTATTCCTGGACAAACCACAGAATCACAGAGTCAGTGTGTATTAGTCTGGGAGATGACAAGACGATGTTTGAACACCCCGAGTTATAGGTATATATGTACGTGTGTATAAATTCTCTGCCAACTTCAAACCCAGAAGTCTTTTGGAGTTTGCTTTGAAGCATTTTCCTTGGGTAATTTAACCTTATATAAAGAAAAATGCAAAATAATGAAAAAATTGTGTGGAGTAGCATATGGGCAAAAGAATCAGCTAAGTTTGAAAAAGAGCTATTAAGGCAATTCTTGTGAAGAATAAATACACAAGTAAATGAGATTTTGTTCTGCAGCTAGATTAAATTTGTCACATCTACATGTCTAGTAATTTGAATGTTTCTACAGTCTCCAAACCATTTACTCTTATTATAGGACTATAAGATTATGTTTATATCAAAAGCTTTTCTTTTCTTTTCTTTTCTTTTCTTTTCTTTTCTTTTCTTTTCTTTTCTTTTCTTTTCTTTTCTTTTCTTTTCTTTTCTTTTCTTTTCTTTTCTTTTCTGTTTTCTTTTCTTTTCTTTTCTTTTCTTTTCTTTGTTCTGTTTTGTTCTGTTTCAAAATGTCCTGCACTGCTTTGCTGGAAAGCTGTTATACTTTGGCCAAGGGAGACTCTTTTAACTGACACTACACTGAAAACAAAAAAATATTAAGCCTGCTAATGTAGGATTGTAACGTTACCAGCTCTTTCTCAAAGGAGATAGGTCTCAGTTATTTTTCCTTTCTCTTCTTTCTTTTTTGTTTCTTAATCCTCTCCTTCTAATTGTCTATTTACTATGTTTTATAGTACCAAGTAATTACTAAATATTCTGCAAAATATTTGTTATATTTGGGCATTCAAAGCTTTGAAGAAAAAGAGAATGGAAACAAAAAGCTCAAAGAATGCTTCAAAGAAAACCAGTGAACAATGGAGCCTGGAAAATCTTAACTTAAGCAAAGATCTCAGGAAAAATAAGCAAGATTTTTTTTTTTCTTGAAAGCAGCAGATAAAGGTTTTTTGAAGTCTCTGTAAGCCATATCCTTCTGGTGTAAATGAGTGTCGACTTAAAGACAGCTAAACTGCTTTTGCTCCAGATGTAGCTAATAGCATACACTCTGTTAATGCTTGAATAAATATTTTCTTAGCTTTATTACGTAGTTTTCAGATTTGTACAGGTAAAATTCTGAAGTCCTTACTGACTATTTTTCAGAAAAATAATATTAGTTTTTTTAAATGAGAATTTCAAGATGGGTTCTACACAATCTCTGAAGGGACTTCTACTTAAAAGGGAGGACGGAAATTCTTCATGGTCAGCCCTAAAATTGGTCCTTTTTTCTCCTCTCTTGGGAGATTCCATTACAGACAAATAGCCTCTGATTTCTGACATGTTTGTCTATTGCTCTTCATATTCATTCTACTGCTTCTTTATGTTTTCCTAGTATAAATTGCAGAAGTTTTTATTTTCTGAGGCATATTTTCCTGCTCTAATAGGCTGTAGTACTCCCAAAGGCAACAAATGCTGAAACAGTATTAGTACTAATAATGAGTGACAGCTTTCATAACCAACTGTGAAAATAAATAAGAATTTCCAAGTGCAAGAGCACATGGGAAGTTCCAAAGGCGTGCTGGTAGATAACACAGTTCGTGGCCTGATACAGCATCTTATGCTGTTCTCCATTCCTGTTCAGAGACTAAACTGTTCTGTGTGCATGTAAAGACTTTTTTTTTTTTTTTTTTTTCATCGTTGGGATGGAAAAGAGAAGTAGAAGAAGTAGAAGATTTTCTTCTTCTTTCAGGTACCAAAAGAAATACACACAAAAATTAGAGCTCTGTTCCACAGTGCCTGTAAACAAAGCAGCAATGGGGGAAAAGGGAAGCCTTCTAAGGAAGCCTTCTAAGGAAGCCCAGAAGGAAGCCATTTACTGCATCAGGCTTCATTTTGGGCGAGTGACAGTGTTTGGAAGATATGTGGCTTAACACCCCTTTTCCACAGTGTGCTCACTGCGGCTGGTGGTAGGAAGGTCCTCATCTGCTTTCAATTGAATTTCATTGTTAGGATTGCTGCAAATTGGCTGTAAGAATGTGGTAAGCTCCCTCTGCTCCACATATTTGCAATGCTGTGTATATATCTGTCAACCCTTTTTCTACCCGCTGAAGGCCATAAGAAAATATTTTTGTTTGTTTAGCCAATATACTCCTCACTGTCGTACACATACGACACTGATATACACATAACTATAGCTCACAATTTTTTTCACCGCAAATAGGACAGAAATGTCTTCCCTTGTCTGTAGATGGCTGTGAATCAGATAAACAGGAAGATGCATTAATCTTTAAAAAGTGAGAATTCTTTTCCTAAAAAAGATAGGCAGGCATGCCTTAGAAAAGAAAAAGAAATTTTACTCTCAGTGGAGATAATTACAATTATTTTTAATTTCAAATCAAAATAAAAAGAGAAATATTTGTTTTCTTTCTATGATTTCAATAATTTTAATAGTTTTTCCTTCTGAAAATATTTTTTATCCTGAACATGAAATTAGTTTAATATTCTTTTCCTTCTGAGAATACTCATTTTAAGAGTAATAGATCATCTCAATTTATAGCCTAAAAGATAAGGTATCTAACAGTATAGAAGAATTTTTAAAATTCTACATCAACTTCTGTAATGTAGCATCTCCTTCAGAAACAACCTCCATTTTTCAAAAATCTCCCATCAACATACTGAATTGATTTTTCCGTGAAAAGCTATTCCTATGTAAAGGCTAAGTAATTTGGATGCAAATTTACAATGTATTTATTTTAGAAACCTATGTCATTAAAAATATAATTATGATAATATTTTTATATTAGCACAAGATTATGATTCTAGTTCAAGAGGTTTGAGAAAGCTGCAGTGATAGCATTGCCACATGTAAGTTTTGTGTGCTTGTTCATCACAAGGACATTTTCTGCAGAGATCCTGGAATCAAACCTAGGACAGTTCTTTGTGCTTGCAGTTTTGAACACATCTCTGTTCAATATAATCAATTGGACTGATCAAGGCTACCGGTTTTCCTTAGGTCCTCACAAGTGTAAAATTGGACAGGGCAAAGAGTTTAAAGGCTAATAATACATCTCAATGTCATTTCTGTTAATTTTCTTGTACCTATTTGAGCGATCTAGTCATATGTTTCTAAATCAAGTAGACTTTAAAAAAGAGTTAGAAGAACGTTAGAAGAATGCAATGAAAGTAGTGTTTCATCACTACTTATTAAGTCCATCAAAGAAATACCAGATTTTAATGCAAAAATGATGAATTTGCTATATTATCTACCATGCTTATCTACCATTTATTTGACTAGTTCTTACTATTTTCCTTCATTTTGCAAAAAAAAAAAGTTATATAGGCGTATAGTAGCGTATAACCCTTTATCTGTAGGTTTAATGTGCGAGATGAAAAAAATTACCTAGTAAAATCCTTTGGAGTCAAGTCAGAGCAGAAAAATATGTAGAAGGGAGAAATTAAAGTAATACGTTTGGTCATGTTCGAAGAGAGTGAGAGTTTTTTCAGACATTGCAGCTTGACCATTTAACCAAGAAATTATATTTTAATAAAGCAATGTTGTATTTTGCCCAACAGAATAAGTAATAGCTTCATGGTAATGACACTCAACTGGCATAAAAAGCAGGGCAAGGACACAAATCTCAGTATCCTACATCCTAAGTGACTCAAACAATAATGTTAACTGATTTGCTTTGAATTTCTCACACTTTTGAGATATTATCTGAGTCTGAGAAAAATATTCTCATATATTCTTAAAGAAAGAATCCTCAAAAAATTGTTTAAGAAATTAACAATTTCAGTGGGAAACATTTTCAAAAAATAGACCATACTGACTTAATAGAAAATGATCACTTCAATGAAGAACGAAGATTAGCTTAAAATACCAGAGAAAATTTATGTAACAGGTAAGAGTAATGTGGAAAAAAAATCACAATTCAATAAAAGTAGTTATTTAGTCTCAGACATTTTGAAAAATTATCTATTAAAAGAACAAAAAAACTAAAAAGAACGAGGAAAATCATTGTTTGGGCAATACTGAATATCACTTCATTCCTCTTTAGACTAGATGTGTGTTCCTATGCAGTAATTACTTTCCCGATCCTTTTTCCTTCATCCGAAAAATTGAGTAGAATTAAATGCTTCAGAAACTTAAGAAGGGCTATAGAATATTATTTTTGGTAGTAAACTCAATAAATAGTCTTTTTCTGTGATGACAAGGTTTTTTCCTCTAAAAGGAGAGAATTCAGTTTCTGCTTTAGCTTTGTGTTAATAGTTTAAATGAACTCAAACGTCAAATACAATAACAAAATTTTATTTTACAAAGGTCAGTATTAGGTAGTACCAAATATTCAGCAGGCGTCAAAAAATCAATGTAGTATGAACTTGAACTTCATTTAGACCAGTTTTGCTAATCTTTATTTAAAGCTATTTGCACAAACCCAAATGGTACGCTGCCTTTGGAATGGTAACTGTTATTTCCTTTTCCAGCTGCACTTTTGTAAGCCATAAACAGGGCAACGCAGGCAAAATCCTTACTAGCAAAATCAGGTGATGAGAAGACAATCGCACATGCTCATGGCACCTCGGTGAGCAATCAGCTGAGGCTGGAGAAATTAATCAGGGAAAGTGCCTGCTATTTCCGTCTCTTCACCACCATATGACTTGCCCTGCCCCACCTACTTCACCTTTGGCAGTTTGCTTCCCCTTTCTCCCCAGCTGCAACCATGGCTTCAGGCTTTCCCCACAAAACCCTTTGCACTAGAGAAAGATGCTTAGACCCAGTTCCTGTGATTTGTCTCTGCCCATTGCCCACGTACAATTTTCTCGTGAACACCAGTGGACATTTCCCAGCCAGTTTCTTTTCCTTAACGGTGGCCTGTTGGTTGTCTTTGGATTATTTTTCTGTTTCGTAGTCATAGTGTCAGAAAAGAAAGCACAAGCAATTCACACCTTAGGATTCCCAGCGATGCAGGCAGACGTACTCCATAAGGGCTTAAGCAGGGTTACAAAGAAAGACATACCGGTCATACATCAAAACTTCACAAACTGTTTCCGCCATCCATCTTTAAGCTGCACTTTCCTGGAAAAGCCCCGTAACTAATCTGTAAGGTTTAGAAAACTGTTTAGGCAGTTTTTGGAAATCTTTGTTTTAACTTTGACATTATTACCATTTCATGCATTATTGTTATCCACAGCTGCACATATTACAAAGATTGAATTATAAGCTACGGCTATAAAATTTCATCTTGATGTAAATTTTTGGTTGGAGTGTTTGTTACCTTTTTTGTGATGTGATTATTGTTAGTGCTGACCAGTTGCTGCTGAAAGGATGATTTTTTTTCTAAGCTTAACTACAAACCTGTCGAATCCATTATGCCAGCATGTTTAGAAGATTATATTCTTCTCATTCCATGCATAGACGTTCCTAAACCATCTGGCTTTTCATGATACACAGATATAGTTCAAATTGAGAATTCCCTCACATATTCCCTATCTTAACTTTTCTTTTGCTGAAAAAAAGATTTTATATTGTTTCTCTTCCCTCATTTTATACAAATGCTCCACTCTTTTTCAGAAATATTTTTAAGTAAATTCAGTGTTTATGGACTGCTTGGTAGCTCTGACAAATGCACCTATCTTTTAGCATTCAGAATAGAAGCATATCAGTAAATTAAATTTTATCATACAGATCCGTCAATGAACTCGAGCTATTGCCTACACTGTCTCTCTCCAGTCACGTAAGCTAACAGGAGATTATTTGTTTATAATTACAGTTCATAGAACAGGCTATAGAACTTTATGCTGTAAAATTGTACTGTCTTTAACTTTTAGGGCCATAGAATATCTTCAGAAAAATATGCTAGTTTGTGTCATAAATATTTAAATTGTGTATCAACATAGGATAACATCCCATCACCCAGACATACTCTGCTTTTCCACAGGTACTGCCTATTGATCATATTATCTTAGAGAGAGCATCGTAGCAGTGGCTAGACTTTTTACAATACCCAAGCAATCTCCTTCAAGGGCTGCTTAAGTATATGTTGCTCCATGTAGAAATACCTCAGAAAATGGAGACTGTGGCACTTTCTAAGGAAGGCTGTGCTAATGGCTAATAACCATCCAGTCTTCTTTTTTTCTCTTCTGACTGAATAGAAATGGATACTTTTAGAAGGTAGCTTCTGTGGTATGGATAGTCATTAACTACAAATATTAAAAATACTAAATTACTATTTTAAATTGTTCAACTATCAGACATCAAATTAAAAAGTAGACTTTTTTCCCTTTTGTTAGAAGATGATGATTTTTGGAAACTTTTTTAAATTTCCATATTTTATTTCCTTAGAAATATTCTGATTTGTAAATTTTTCAATTTTTCTTGACCTTTTGTCACTTCAAACTGTAATTTTTGGGAAAATCCAGGGAATGGCATCCCAGCTTTATAATCATAATTATTGTCCTTACATAGCATATGGGAGAATGATGGAATGCATATATTAATACAGTTTCTCATAGCCTGAAGTAATGATATTCTGATAATGTCCTTCATTTTTAACGGAAAATTATGAATCTCTTCTGTTGTGAAACAGGAATATTTTTGAACTCCCATTCAGATCTCTTCAAAACTCCTCTGTTCCATGATACCCATAAGACTTGGTCTTGCTCAATTTAGCTATTGTTCCAAGAATTTCAGTGTTGTAACACTAACTACAGTAGGTAATGTATTTACTTTGTACTGAATGTAACTGTAGTTTAACTGTATTTCTATAAACTGCTTATAATTTAGCTTCCCCCCCCCCCCCCCCAGGAATTAATCTATTTTCATTCAGTATAAGATCCAGATACAAATTGGTTTTTTTTTTGTTTGTTTGTTTGTTTGTTTGTTGAGTTCCCGTGACTTAAAATGACTGGAAACCTGTCTTCTTTCATGGAGGAATTCACTGTGCTATGGGTCACTAAAACACCTAGCTCTAAACTACTCTTTGTTGGTCTCCTTACCTAAATATAAGATGCCATAGAGCTCTTACTAGCCTTTGTAACTTATCTAGGGGGCACCTGATACATTATTACATGGCATATTATCTCACACTGTTCTCTGTGAGACTTACTGGTCCTGTGACTGGATAGGTGTGGAGGATAGGGATATAAATAAATATAAATAGGGAAATAAAAAAAATAGCAGCACATCCAATTTTGCATATTATAGTTTCTTTGGGCCCAGATTCTCACTTTCAACTTAGATAATTATTCACTTCAGTGGTTGTTTATTTTTTGATTTAATGTCTAAGTGTCTTTCTCCCATCCTCCTATCCTTCCCCAAAATGTATCTTCATGCTAAACTTATAAGCTGTTCTCGCCACTATTAGAAGCAGCTGACAGTAAATTAGAAGTAACTGCACAGAATCAGTGCTATTGTGTCAGAGTAAAATCAGAGTGCGATCAGAATCAGGCTGTTTGCAACACGTACATACAGTATGTCAGTCTGTAGCCCAGAGCTCAAGCACCTTTCTGCCTCCTCAGTATCTCTGGAAGCTATCTTTGTGTTTGCTACTCTCCAGTCAGCATCAGCAAATGTAACCACTTAAACTTGATCCTACTTGTCTGGATCAGTTATATGGATAAAAGGCAGTAGAGACCTGAGTCTTAATCCACGTGGGACACACTTAATGCTTCCCTCAGAGCGGACATGGTTTCTCTTGCCAGCATTATCTGTTTTCTGTTTCTTGCACTAGCTTTTTATCTGTTTCCATATCTTATAAAGGATATTTGCAAGCTTCTGTTTTAAGCAGGAACTGATTATGTAGAATTAACCAAAGGCTGTTGAAAATTCAAACAGTCATAATATATATATTTACTGTCATCTTCAACCCTGTTGGTCCTGCCTCAAATTGGAGAGGATGTGAAATAGGTGGCAGTTTCCACTTGCACTTGCAGCAGTGTTTATTTCTTATTACTTTGGAAAAACACAGAAGCCACATTAGCTGTAGGGTACAAAAATCAAAAATTGTCTGTTAGAAAGGGGAGCTGCATGGAAAAGGCAAAAATCCTGTCTGCATGAAATCCTGCAGATTAGCAGGAGCAAAAGTTGGATTCTGCCACTGCAGCTCAAATCCGAAGTGCACCATTCTTGGTGAGCCATCCTGCTGCATTAAGGCAAGCCATTTACTAAGCAAGAAGCTGGCAGGTGGGATTCAAGGTGGGAGAATCTGGCCTTGTGGAAGGTAATTCAGAGTCTGGGTATGCCCTGGTCACTCCATACACTATTAGGGAGAAAAATTCGAGTAAGTGCAGGTCTCATGCCTTGTACAGAAGATAAGCATATGGCTGGCTGGCTGTTCAAATTATTTAGAAAGGTGAAAGACTTGCAGTTCTGCTGCAGTGCTATAATCTCTTTGGTTACTGTTCTCTTAGCTGCTCCTTCATGGAGGGTGCTGTCCTACCTGTGCCTGTCAGGAAGGAGCAGAAAAGAAATCCACCAAAAAGTACCTGGCATATGCTTACTTTTCCGTTTGATGATCATGTGGCTCATCTTCTTGTCTATGCGCCAGCATTACCTAGTAGTATCCATTGGTGTTACCCATCAAAAGCTGAAATAACCAGCACTAATATTTTCCTTCATAGCGTCTTAATGTCATTATGCTGACATAAATTTACAGCAAATTTCTTAGGCAGGATTTAGCATAACGATTTTGGCACAAGGTGTTTGTTTTCTTCCATCTCAGAGATATCATAATAAGCACAAACTTTCAAGAAACATGAAAAAGAATTGCTAAATTAATAATATCTGCCTCTCATATCTATTTGTTATCTATAGCTAATTAAAAATTTTTGCAGGTCTATTAGTATCAACAGCTCTATTTTAGAGTGGGGAAACTGAGGCACATACATTAAAGTCACTTGGCCTCAGCTGCCTAGCAATCTAGTAGCAGCAGTAGGAAAAAAAGGCAAGTCTTTCAAATCTGCTTTTTGGTCTGCTACGACAGATTACCTCTCTCCTTCTCCCTTCAAAATACTACTGAACTTCTTGAAAGCCAAGAAATGGACAAAATTTATTTGCTTAAAATTTTGGTCATCCGTTCAGCCTTGCAATTCTAATTTTACCCCAGCAATTTGGCCATCCTTTCATCAATAGTTCTGACCAGTGATAGCTATTCAAACAGAGAGCACAGGACACTCAGAAGCAAGCCCTGTGGCTCATATCAAAGTATTCATCTTGTACCGTGTCTTGAAAATCCAATTCTTATAAAAGCAAAATCATTACAGAGACACAAGCTCTCTGAGGATAGAACTGGGAGCACATAGGGGTTGTTTTCAATAGAAGCATAAAAGGGTTTTAAATCAATTTCAAAGGTCAATACCCTCCAAGGGAGGGTAATGAGGGAAGTATAGGCAGTGACTCTACTTTGCCTGAGAATATTTTACCAGTTTGCTGCTTCTCTTGGGAGTCTTTACCCTTGCAGTTTCTAAATGGGTAAGTAACTGGAGTACAACAGGCAAGCACCTGCGAGGGTCGCAACAGGGGAGGATGAATTCTGTATGCTGGCAGCCCTTACACACTTGTACCCACAGCTCTGCCTTCCTACCTGCTCACCAGATAAACTGGAGCCATACGGCCAGGGAATTCTTCTTCTTTAAATGAACTAATTAGACAACAAGGATTGGAAACATGCTGAATGATAGAGATACAGGGCTTACATTTAGCTCATTTAACTAAATAGTTTTCTTGTTCAGAGAAAAACTTCCCTGAACCTTTGTCCCAACTTTTTCAAAGTCAGTAAAACAGGGATATTGTGGGTGGTGGGGGTAATAAAAATCATTTTGAGTTTAAAATAACTGAATTCACTTTTATCTAAAATTTACTGAGAGGGGAAGGAGGAGAAATGGATGCTCTTATCAAGCTGTTCTGAAGCCATTTTGCTGTTTGAAATGTCAGAAACGATCCCAACAGACTGTAAGGTAGAAGGAATGTAAAGTGGTCCAGGCAACATTAAAAGTGGCACTTGTTACAAAAATATCACTATCCTATCTAAGAGAAGCAGAGAAGTAGAAAAGCAGGCTGTATATGTTTCTACTTCAATATATTCAAATTACTGAGAAATAGTCTTTGCTTAAGATGTTTCACTTTGTGCACCAGTAAACATGTTTTTAGGAATTCTAGCAATCAATTGCCTTTTATTTGCAATACCTGTCTTAATAAATGTAAAGCATTAGATTCCTTCAGTTAAGGGACAGTGATATATCAACAGCCTAATGAAAAGATATTTAAGTTTTGCTTTGTTGAAAATATATTAGATAGCCCATACTCAACTGTTATTCCTATTTTTGTAAGCAATCTGCAAGTATTTATTTAACATGCGATAATTGTCTTATTACGTAGAAATTAAATGCCTATCAGAGATATTCTGGTCAATTTAATTTTGTAGCACTATTGAATTATGCGCTCTTCACATCTCTTCATTTGCCAGCGTGGCCTCACGGTTCCTTGTCTCATACCTGCCAGGTATGAGACAACACAGCAGCTGTGGGTGATGACCCCTCACCGGGTTTAGCTGAAGTTCTTCATAAAAAATTTGGATCTCTGCTGTGTGTGAAATATACCACCAGGAATACCTGTAGGATATAAATAAAACTTGTGAACATGTCCTCAAAAAGAAGGTGATGCTGAGCTGCTTTGGTAGCCATACCACAGAGAAGGGCTTGTTGATGGCTTAAGGAATGAACTGTATCTTGAAGGTAAGTATCCTTTTTCATGTTATAAATCAATTAACTTGCTATTAAACATCCTTTTCTCCTGCATTTGCATTACTTTAAAGATGTGCTTAATATGGCAGAGAAAAAGTGGATTTAAGTTCAAATTGGGAATTCAAATCCTCTTCTGCTAAGTTTAGGGACATTTTGACCAATTCCGGAACGAGTCAGTGCAATACGGACACAAAAATTTGATTCGTAGTTTCAATGCAAACAGTTCCATGAAAGGAAGAAGCATTTCAGATTCCATTTTGGATATCTCCTTAACATGTTTTATTTAAAATCTCTTAAAAGAAAGAACACATCTCTTTGTATAACCTCATTGGAAGGTGAATACAAACCATAGGACTGCTATAATTAGTCACCTGAACAATGCTTGAACAATATTTGTGTTCATTATTTATTCTTAGATGCTGTCTGTATTCAAAATACTGTTTGATCTTATGAAACTGATCATGATTTTATGTTTACAAATTTGTTGCTTATTTAGAAAATTCTTTATAGAGGGTATTGAAAGTTTTCAAAGGTTTTATTCTTTCACATTTGATCGAAATTCTAATGATAATATTGCTGGTATGGAAGGAAGAAGAAAAATTGTAGCTCAATGAGAAACTAATCTGGATAAAAATTGGCTAAAAACTAAGGGAACTGTGGTGTACTTGGGCTCAAATCAAAGAAACTTTCAAGCATCTATTTTAATCAGCCATCAGTCTTGGTGTTTTTTGCCTGAAAAATTGTGATTAATGTTAAATGTGAGTTAGCATGAGAATTCTAAATTAACATGCAGCAGGAAACAGTAGTAGAATATGGGAAGACTCTTCTAGAAAGAATTAACTTGCCACTCTCCAGCAACCTAAGGAGAATATTATTTCTTACTTCTAGAGGATTCTGTGCACTACTTTTCATTGAAGTACAAACAGAGAAGGAAGGTTGTGGTTTTACTGCAAACTCCCTTAAAACTGTGGTCAAAAAATTAAATTTAGTGGCTGACATTTTTTAAACCCAAAGAACACATAAGATCCACTTCTTCTTCACGTTTTGCAAGAGACACAAATATGTATACACACACACACACACACACACACATGCTCTACATATGGCTGTGCGCTGTGGAATGAAATAAAGAATGCGTGATCTTGAGAACCATATCTAGGGCTTTCTTCAAAATAAAGCATTTTCAGAAGGTTAACATTGTTGGGGTGGGGTAGGTGTGTGGGTTGAGCAAACAGTATTGAGAGAGAAATGCTTGCTGACAGGTTGACAAAAGTACATGTAGCTTTTCCTTTAGCAGGGGAGAGGTTAGGCACTACACCACCACAGCAGGCAAGACCTTGGGGTATTACATAGCGATCCATTCACAGCTTTCACAGTGATGAATGAGGTCTTAGCAGATGCCTTGCAGAGAACTGGAGAGAGAGGGAGAAGCAGAAAGGAGATTTCTCATATGTCTGCCCTTTCCCCCCCTCAGATTGGGTGAGGCAGGTGATTAAAAGATAAAGTCTTCGGCCATCTAATGAAACCCATCTGCTCTTACTCTCTGCTGTCTGTCAGCTGAGAGAAGCTCTCAGAAGCTCAAGAAACAAGAAGAGTTGGCTTAATCAGAAATTATACCCAAGTAGAAATATTCTTGTGAAAGCACTCATAGGCTCACAGGACAATACTCCTATTCACTGTGGAATTCCAGATTTATGGATATAACTTACTTAACCCATGCTCAAACTTCAAAATATCCTCAGTTACATTAAGCAAAATTAGGGATACTATAAACCCTGCTAGATCACAACATAAGGAAAAACAGTAAAAACTGTCACTAGATACTTACCTAGAGGGAAACTAATTCAGTAGTTCTCCTTTATAAGCTTTCTTGCAGGTTCTTTTAAAGCATCTGGTATTGGTTCCTGTGTGAAACAAAGTACCATTGACCTATAATGTAGTATATCCATTTCTGTTTGGTGTGACAAGCCTTAATGAATGCAGAAAATTATTAATGTTGAAATGAATAAATAAATTCTTAACTTGAAATGCTTTGACAAATTTTTCATAATGAGCCACAGAAGGAAACTAACAGGATATTTTGGCATCATGAGTCCTTGTGACAACCTGAGTGCAAACAAGATTTACCAAATGAACTGTTCCTTTTTAAGAAAAAAAAAAAACACAATTTAGGGAAACTCAGAAGTTTGATTTGTGTATGGACCTGCTTCAGTGCAACGAAAAACTCTGATTTCAGCTGGGTCTGAACAGGAAGTGGAAAGCAGCCTGCCAGGTCAAACGGCTGTGTTGGTCTGTTCACATTCAAGTGAGACTTGGCCACTTCTGACAGCCCCAGTGGAGGTGGCCTAGCATTGCAGCAGAGGTTTGGCTTTCTTATACCTATTTTTATTCTATTACTTTTTCAAATCATTGCTGGTATGTCAGCTACAGTCACTCAATGAAATTCAGCAGCATTTTGAGATGCACAAAATTTTCATCATTGAATCTATTTATGGAAACAACGTATAGTCATTCTCCCCTAATCTCCTTCTGATTTTCAATGCAAATACTGCCAGGCTCACTCAAGGCCACAGGATTTAGTTACTCACTTGACTGAAAAGCGTATCAATGCAAATTCGGGCAGATAAACCAGCATGCAATTCTCCAGGGCTTCAGCAAGTTATAATTCAACCACAGTATTAACAAAACAGGATAGCAATTATGCAAAGAATCAGCTGAAAGGTTATTTTTAATTTTAAATTTCTGCCTCTGTACAGCTGGGTGCTGCACGCAAAAAAACAGCACAGGGCACACTTCCCCATTAGCCAGGCCTTTGGAAACCCTGCGACAGGCTGCACTGTGTGTTACTATGTGTATATTTCACAGTAAATTTATCAGTGTTAGCCCTGAAAGCAAATGGTTTTGTGGTGTGATGGAATGTTCATTTTAATATTAGTATGTCAAATACTTTTGGCTCCGAGAAGCGACAGGCAAATTAGTGCTGACTGTATAAAGGCAGGGCTATGTGCAGACTCGGCGACATTAAAAGACTGCTGTTGATAGCCATCAGTCCTCATATGCAATGCTGTCTTGTTCCAAACCGCGCCTGCTGCCACGAAGCCACGTCAGCTGAGTGCTCCAGTGTTTATGTGCTTGTCTAATGCCCTCGTACATGTCCTCCAACAGGCCTAGTACAGTAGTGACTTGACTTTATATGCTCCCATTTAGCCTAGGGAAAGGTACCTGCCCATGTCCAGCCACGGGCCTTGCTGACCTCGACCTTGAGCCTGACCCGGCCCCCATCTCCATCCCTGTGGCAGTGTTTGACACACTGGATGCCCCCAGTGCCCTGCTCCCTCGGGGCGGTGGGACGCCCTGGTGGAGTTTTGTCCCAAAGCAGCTAGCCCTCTCCTAAACACTGTCTGTTAGCCTTTCCCAGCAGAGAGTTTGTGTGTTTTCAGCCTCTTCTGGAGGTGGAAAGTGTTTAATAAAAGGGTTATTACTACAGCCCTACCAGTTTGGATTTCAGAGAAAAAAAAGTCCGAGACACACTTAATTCGCAAGTATAAGTGCTGCCAAGATAAACTGTCCACTGATGTTTTGAGCTTAATTCAGTTGCTTGCACATAAAATTGCCTAGTACCGTTGGAGATAACTTGAGGAATATCGTACCTGAACTCCAGCTGCCACCATGAGAGTCTTGGGTCACTAATAGGTTTTGCTCATATCAGCCACTCCACAGGTATTTCTTACACATGCTAAGGCACCTGAAATGCCACTTTCATGACAATAGGCAGACAACTGTGTAAGGATCTTTGTGCTTGCAATAACGAGAGTAACCTACACAACACCCTCTCCACAACACACATGCAGCCTTGGAACACAGCAACTTGTAAAAAATTTTGCTTATTTATAGTTTGAGAAGGTGCATCACAGTGCTGTATGTAATCTGCTTTGGTGATTATTTGGCTGTCTTAAGCTTAAAGTTCTTTAGCAAAGTACAAATATAATTGAGCTAAGAAATGACTGGGAGACCGAAGCCAGTGTAGAAAAAGCTTAGCACCACTCCCAGGCTGTGCAGTCCCCATTGGAAGTGTGTTAGCTTCCAGGCAAGGATTCAAGTATTGATTTTAGCTTATAAAGTTCTAAAAGCTTACACTATAGTTGTCTGAATCAGCATCTCTGCATAACACAATTGCAACTGTAATCAGCAGAAATGTTTCAAATGTTTCAAATAAAAGACACCCAGTTTAAAATTAAGGGACTTCACTGATGAATACTTTAATTACTATTTTCAATCCTGTAAACCTCTTGGTCTGATCGATGACAACACGGTCATATTTTATTGCAGGACACATGTAAAAGTCATTTTTACACACATGTTTGGCATCCCATTCAAAGACTTCTGAAATCAGTTGGAGATTTTTCTTATTTTTCCAGAAGAATTTGCATTACATCTCTAAGGAGAGAGAATGCAGCAGTGGGTGCCTCAAATATTCAGATAGAGAGTATCACTATGCAGAAATTGTTAGTTTGTTTTTATCTGGACAGCTCTGAGTATCTCTATATATTGTGTGACTTCCTATGTTCATAATTGCACATTTTAATTACTCTAAAAATGCCTGAAGCCAGAGACAGACAATTTGAAGTGCCTGCTTCTGGCTTCAAATTGCATCAAAATAAATGAATAAATATCAATAGTAATGTTGATTGCTTCTGTTGGATATACAGACTGGCAAAACACACCCATTAGTATAAGCTGCTTGTTTGAACACCATACCTTTAAAGCCTTAAGCAGGATGAAAATTAGGAGAAAGCCTGGATTCAAATTTCATGAGTGCCACAGCAAATGAGGAGGAGCAAAGTAAGACATGAAGTATAAAGGACAATTAACAAACCTGCAGAATCTGGTTAGGGTTACCAGATCTTCACCTGCATTAGGCTAGACACTGACGGACTCTTCACAAATGTCTTTCTTTGAGCAGTTGAGATGCTCTATAAACAGGTGTTTTATTATTTTCTCCAGCTTCTCACAGATAGGTTGACAGAGCCAACGAAACCAAACTGAACCTGTGCCTTTCCAGAAATCTTAGCACTGGCCTTTTCCCCAGCAACCTGGCTGTTTGTGCTTGCCAGTTGGGTGCCAGGCAAGTGAGCGTTCAGAGGCAGCAGCAACACAAAAAAGAAAGAAAGGAAAAGAAAACCTTTGAGAACATGGTGCCACTGATCACAGATCAAACCATTCTGTAGTAAAGACACTGCTTATTTCTACTATTCTCTCTCCTTTCCCCCTCCAGTATTTTCCATAATCCTGTTACTGAAAGAAGTTGATGATATTACTTTTGTGACAGCCATTTCATTTAATTGTACTATTCATATCTTCTTTTTTATTTTGAAGGGCAAAGTACTGAAGCAGTCTGTCTCCCTTTTGTTTGTTTGCTTTATTTCCAAAGGACAGATCAATGTGTCTATTTTTTTCTGTCCATCTGGCCAGGTCGCCACAGCTTTCATTTCATTTGACATCCATAAATCCATGGGCCCCGATGGGATGCACCCACGAGTGCTGAGGGAGCTGGCGGATGTTATCGCTAGGCCACTCTCCATCATCTTGGAAAGGTCCTGGAGAGCAGGAGAGGTGCCTGAGGACAGGAAGAAAGCCAGTGTCACTCCAGTCTTCAAAAAGGGCAAGAAGAAGGACTCAGGAAACTACAGACCTGTCAGCCGCACCTCCATCCCTGGAAAGGGGATGGAACAGCTCCTCCTGGAAGTCATCACTAAGCATGTGGAGGACAAGAAGGTGATCAGGAGTAGTCAGCATGGATTCACCAAAGGGGAAATCATGCTTGACCAACCTGATAGCCTTCTATGACGGAATGACTGGCTGGGTAGATGAGGGCAGAGCAGTGGATGTTGTCTCCGTGGACTTCAGCAAGGCTTTGGACACTGTCTCCCATCACATCCTCCTAGGTAAACTCAGGAAGTGTGGGTTGGATGAGTGGACGGTGAGGTGGATTGAGAACTGGCTGGATGGCCGAGCTCCGAGGGTTGTGGTCAGTGGTGCAGAGTCTAGTTGGAGGCCTGTGGCTAGTGGTGTCCCCCAGGGGTCAGTCCTGGGTCCAGTCTTGTTCAATATATTCATCAATGACCTGAAGGAAGGGACAGAGTGCACCCTCAGCAAGTTTACTGATGATACAAAACTGGGGGGAGAGGCTAACACACCAGAAGGCTGTGCTGCCATTCCGAGGGACCTGGACAGGCTGGAGAGGTGGGCGGAGAGGAACCTCCTGAAGTTCAACAAAGGCAAGTGCAGGGTCCTGCACCTAGGGAGGAATAACCCCATGCAGCAGGACAGGCTGGGAGTTGACCTGCTGGAAAGCAGCTCTGCAGAGAAGGACCTGGGAGTGCTGGTGGACAACAAGCTGAGCATGATGTGCCCAGCAGTGTGCCCTGGTGGCCAAGAAGGCCAATGGTCTCCTGGGGTGCACTAGGCAGAGTGTTGCCAGCAGGTGGAGGGAGGTGATCCTGCCCCTCTCCTCAGCCCTGGGGAGGCCTCACCTGGAGTCCTGTGTCCAGTCCTGTCCAAGAGAGACATGGCACTCCTGGAGGGAGTCCAGCGGAGGGCTACCAAGATGATGAGAGGGCTGGAGCACCTCTCCTCTGAAGAAAGACTGCAAGAGCTGGGCCTCTTCAGCCTGGAGAAGAGAAGTCTCAGGGGGGATCTCATCAACGTGTACAAGTATCTGAAGGGGGAGTGTCAAGAGGATGAGGCCAGCCTCTTCTCCGTGGTGCCCAGCAACAGGACAAGAGGCAATGGGCAGAAACTGAACCGCAGGAAGTTCCATCTGAATCTGAGAAAAAACTTCTTCCCTGTGAGGGTGACAGAGCATTGGACCAGGTTGCCCAGAGAGGTAGTGGAGTCTCCTTCCCTGGAGATATTCAAAACCCGTCTGGATGTGATCCTGGGCAATCTGCTCTAGAGGACCCTGCTTGAGCAGGGAGGTTGGACTAGATGATCTCCAGAGGTCCCATCCAACCTAAACGATTCTGTGATTCTGTGATTCTCTGCAGAAAATTCCAGCTGGCAATCTCAGACAGGAATCCTGCAGCCTAAAGACAATTGCCATTAAGCCACAAATGGCAACATCAGGACATTTCTTCCTTCTCTGCCTTTTATTGAACTGATTTTTTTTTTTTTCTGAGCAATGTTTCTGCAAACATATTTTGTATATTTTCTCCTCTTTCAAAAACAAATTCAAAATCCAAAACAAAATACTGGACACAGAATTAACAGGTTCCTCTTAGTGTATCTGCTCAGAGTGTTCAGCAGTGACTGGAAAGCAAGAACTGAGAATGTTTGCATTTAAGTTAGGCCGTGTACCCAAAGGGTCATCACACACAAAAATTGCAGAGTCAACATTCATTAAATGTTAAGGTTATTTGCATTCCTGCAGTATCAGACTATGAGGGGATGGTATAATCTTGTTTTCTGTTTATGCTCACTAGCTGACATTTCTGTCTCAGTCTGGTATGCAGTAATCATTAAGAGAGCCTGGCATTTCACAAAATTTGGTAAACAAATGAGGGCTTTGGGGATTCTTTTCCATTTTAGATTTTTTCTAGGTATATAAACCTGCTATCAAACATGGCTGAGGAATTGCATTCACATGCACACACCCACACAAGGTTTTTTAGTCTTTAAAATATAATAGCTAATTTAAATTCACACTGTGTACATGTATATGTGCACACATTCATGGACACTTTTGATGTCACAAGTGTCTACTACAGTTAGGGAAAAATTACAAGCTGTTATTTATGGGCTCGAAGTGGTTCGAGCACATCTAGCAAATTCACAGATGATAAAGATTAAGAATAATTGTATTTATCACGGACAGAAAAAGAGATAATAATTCCCCTTTCCTTCTTGTATTACTTTGGTACATTAGTCCAGGTGTTAGAGCTACCACCTCTAATTCATCATATCACAGAATGGTTGAGGTTGGAAGAGAAATCTGGAGATTGTCTAGTCCAACCAATGCCCTTGCCCAAAGCAGGGTCAGCTAGCGCATGTTACCCCAGACCACATCCAGTCAAGTTTTGAAAATCTCCAAGGATGGACACTTCCCTGGGCAACCTGTTTAACCACCTCCACAGTAAAAAAGTTTTTTCTTATGTTTGAATAGAATTTCAGATATTTCGGTTTTTGCCATTGCCTCTCATCCTGTTGCTGGGCTACACTGAGAAGGATTAAATTAAAGTAGATGAGAATTTCCTTTTTTCTGTTGTATTTATTTTAAGTAACTTGATCCTCATACAGGTGAAATGCTATTTTTTCTGTGAAAGTTGCAGGTGTTCAGGTTATGGCCTGTCTGCAATTTTGTCAGTCAGAATGGAAATAATATCGTTCTATGTGGTTGAATCTTCTCTTTTCCCCATGTATAGTTGAAAAATGCTCTCCACTAGTACACAGCTGTCTGATAAGAAGTACACCCTATCCAGGTTTGTAATGATAAGTGTTATTCACACTGGGAGCCTAGACTTAATTGTACTAAATGGAATTTTTACAGAATATCAAGCAGTATACACATATACTTCCAAATCAGAAAAAAATACTGCAGGATCTTTGCTGTTGGCAAATGGGCAATATTTCACCTGCTTTACATTTTCCCTGGAAGATCACCCTCAGATAGCTATGAAATTCATATCAGAAATGAATTATGCTCCAGCTATACACCCTTTAGCTTGGCTATGTCTAAAATCATCCTGTATTGGCACCAAAAACACAAGTACAATTATACAGTTAAGGGCTTAATACACATTGCTTTGCTCAGTTGACTATTTTGAGGGGCTGGAAGGTACAGAAACATTCAACTTTTTGCTTCTGGCTACTAATTAATTTTGCTGATACCCTGACAAAATGGGTATCATTTGAATGCCTGATCGATTGTCTCATGTGGATAAAATTCTGTTTTAAAAAAAGACTAACACTACCTCCCTCCTCAGAGTAACAGCCCTCCCCCCAACAAACAACTTCACTTACTAAGAAAAAATTAACTTCTCAAAATAATTTTTAGATTAAATTAAAGTTGATGAGAATTTTAGTATTAAGAGATCTGGAAAGTAAAGTCATCACTGAACAAGATCAATACAGGGTGTGCTATTTCAAGCTTCTCCACATATTTGCCTCAGTGCTAATCTAGAATACATATTCTCAGGTCAAAAAATGTCACATTCATTTCTTGGCTTCTCAGGTAAGACATGCCATAACGATGCCAAATCATATCAAAGTATATATTCGTATGCTTGGGAACTGGAAAAAAATAGTGAGCTTAGCAACCCATTTGATATAGATCATTAAGCAGCTGTCAGACAGTAACAGTCTGGGGTCACTACTACCCTTGAATGGAAGGGAAACAGTGACCTGTGATAGATAATAAAAGGGCCCATACTCCATTATTACTAGGATGAGTTACTTTTATCTTCATTCCAACCTTCTCTTCTTAACTGCCGCAAAATTTCTAAAATTTACTATATGGATCCTGAGAGTCTGTTGTTCTGCTGGATTAACATCTTCCAGTGTTAGAGTAAAGAAGATAGCCTTTATTCTTCTGAAAAGAAGATGAAGAAGAAATAGGATTTATGCAAAGCACTCTGAATGGATTAGTGCTGTCTTTCCACATTTCAGCTATAGGATCCGGCAAAGGATGTTTTAACTGCCATAAATCCCTTCTTATCAGGCTACTTTTGGTGGGGAAGTCATACAGTTCTACTCTAAAAGCTGCAGATGAGGTCAAGGTAGATAGCATAAGGCATGTGAGAGATGGGCTTTATAAATTTTAGGTAAAGATTGATGCTGCACTAAGAAATCATGATGTCTATTGAGCAAGCACTCCTTATATGCATTAAGCAAACCTATCTTTCTGTTCACTTAGTCTAGCTTCATTATGCATGTAATGTAGAATTGCTCCACACATCTGGATTCAGACTTCTAAACACCAGCTATGGAGCTGCCTTCAAAGTGGAGCTCAAGTTTTGCGGGGTCATGAAATAATCCTTTAAGCAGTATGAAAGCATTTAGAAAATCAGTATTGGAAAAGAAGCCATATATGCTTTTTAATTCTTGAAAATGATAACATTGGAAAAAAAAATAGAAAAAATCTCCCACACAATAAGGCCCTATGGAACCCAACTGAAAGTCTGAAATAAACTATGCTATGAACCAGGCAAAGTTGTCCCACTCTGTATGTAAAGCCTTGAACACCTGTGATCCCATGTTTTTCTTCTTCCTTCCATTTTCTTCTTCCTTTTGCAAGGACTCCAAACATCACCTATTTGCCTTCCTGGTGTCAGATTTCCATCTGTACCAAGTGTTTTCCTCCATAACTGTTACCTATGTTTTTATCCCTTCTATCAAATCTGTCATTATTTTTACAGGAGCAGGCAAATTGCAGTGCTACCGATTAAGTGTAAGACCTTGTTCATTAAGTTAATAAACACACACACACACACACACACACACACACACACACACAATATGTGTGTACATATATAGTGTATGTGTGTGTGTGTGTATACATACCTATGCATTGACATATACATATACATATGCATATATATATATGTATATATATATATGTATGTATATATATGTATGTATATATGTATATATAAATTGATTGAACTGTGAAAATTCCTTGCTATGATGGAAACATGGAAGCAGTCCACATAGAGATTAATAGAGCTTTTTATTTTTATTTTTAATATTAATGTCATTCTTTTCTACCTTTTAATAACTTTTATAATGTTGTGCGGAAGAAAAAGAAATACTGAACTATCAGACTGCATGGTTCATTTTTGCTTGACAGTAAAAAATTGAACGTAACCACAGGGTAGTTTGGTATCTAATTTGATGGCACAAACAGCCACCTAGGGGACCTTGTATCTTCTCTGACTACAGCTAAATACAAACATTAATCTGGGACAAAAATTCTCTTCTAGAACCAAAATAGTGGAAAACAGCTCTGAAAAGTATCTTCATTTCATGTCCTCTGAACTCCCACAGACTCAGTCAGTATTAAACCATCATAAGCAGTAAATATGAACCTTAAAATATTGATTTCATAGCTGAATTTTCTGCAGACAAACCCACCTGGACTGATTCCTGATTATATCACTTCTTGAACACTTCTCTTGTAAAATGTCTGCTCAACTTGTGGACTATGGGAGAGAAGTAAGGAAAAACCACCCAAGTAATTATAAATCAAATATTATAAATTTATTAAATAGTGCTTATATGCATTTTTTTTTTTTTTTTGCAATTAGAAGAACAGATTTTAAACTGTATGAAGCATGCAGGCTGCTGTTTCCAAGGAGACAACATCCAAATAAACAAATTGAAGAATTTGGACACATCACCCTGCAAAAATGAGCACACCGTGAAATAAAATCTTCTTTGATCCTTTTAGCTGAAGCAGGGTGGACCCTGAGATCGTTCAGTGATAGACTCATTGGTGTTTCTGTCACAGCAATTTTTTTTATCTGAAATTAGTTATAGCATTAATGAGAAAAAAAAATTTGGTGCCTTCGTTGCCTGAGTGACATGAGAGCTCATTGGTACAAGTCTACCTGCAACCTATCAGAAAAGAAAACTATGTTATGTGTATATGAGATGAGAAAAACAGTAAGAAGGATAAATTCTGCCATGTTTATTGTTTCTGAATTACATTGACACCTACTAATCAATCATATTACTTGTGGTACAGTAGTGACCAGCAGGAATAAAGGTGACAGAATCCAGAGTCCTTATCAGGGCACCACTGAGACCTCCGCATCATCACTGCTGTCTGGCAAGAGAGTAGATGGAAAACAGCTTATTCTTTTTTGGGGTCCCAGTATTTTTTAAAAGGTTAACTCCACTAAATATAGATGTCATAATTCAGATGCAGCACCACTCCAGGCTTATCAGCTCTGGTTCTAGGAAGCAGGTCTATATATTTTTGGAGCTTCCATCTCAACTGGGCTGTGGGTTTGATTAAGTTTTGCACATGCTTCTGTCGTCACTTTTGTGAATCCTTTACTGCATTAATGTTAGCATTGTAGTATGGTGAGTGTTATCCTGAGCTGAATCCATATTTATAATGCTAACAAAAAGCACATTAAATTTTGGGGCGTCCACATTGACTTGTTTGGTCAAAACACCAATAAATGAAGTTAAAAATGACTGAGAGTGGATATAGTTTACTTGGAACGTCAGTTTTATTCATATGGATGGGCAGCCCAAAACTGCCAACAAAAGCAGAAAATTGGTATCAATAACTGAAGATCTTGTCTGGGTTATCATTTTACAGTCACCAGCACAGAAATATACCACATAGCCTCTTAAGCTTACTCTGTTCAGCATTCTCAAACTCAGTGCACATACTGAGAATTTAGATACCTCTTCTTCGGACAGAACTGTATTGACTTTTAATCTGCTATACGTTCCACTGTGACGCCCTCTTGAAACCTACGGAAGCTTTTTCTGAACAGTTCAATCTGTACATGAAATGTCAAGACCAGTTTGGCCCTTTGGGTGAAAGTAATTTACCATGTCAGAGAAAGCCTTTGCAATACAAATAAAATACCATCATCTTCACTATAATAAATTTAAAAGCTTAACCTCCACCATTACAAAGCTCAGATTCAGGCGATTTGGATAGATTCCTGGCTGCAGGCAGGTGGTGTGTCACATCTGCAGAACTCACTGCTTTCATAGGAAGTTGAAAATATTCACTCTTAATTGAGATTTAACTTTTGTGCTGGTGGGATTTATTCTAAATGGAATCCTTTGCCTGAATGTTTTTGAGGCAGGTCATGATGATTGCTCTAATGAACAGAACTAAAATGGTTGCGAGCAAGGTTCTACTGACTATGGCATTAAAAAACATGCTGGGTAATCCTAAAAACTCATCAGACATTAAAATCCATTCTATTTCACCTCTTAGAAACCTAATATTTCCCCTATAGTAAGTTAGGCAAACAGGGCCTGAAAGAATCAAATACAAAAAGGATCAAGGGTTAATCTAGACCTACAGAATAGTTAGTAAGATATGTAGACCTATAAAGCAGATAAAGTTCATAATATACTGATAAAAAAAAAATTTCTCTTAAATGAGAAGAAACAAATTGCAGCCAATGGAAATTCAAGTAAAAAATGGAATTTGAAAGCATTGACCCAGTTTTGAGGGGGATGATGAGCACCTGTAAAATTCTTACTGACTTTGTCTCAAGAGCAAGTCCTCTATGGGCACTGTGTGATGATGAATTCTCTTTCTTCTTAAACATAATAACAATAATAATAACAATAAAATAACTGGACCGATTTTTGCAACGTCATTAAACAAATGCTTTCTTCAGCTGCCTACTTATATAAAAAGGAACATATGATTTTTACTAGAGATGTGACAGAACACAGAAATGAATTCAATTCCTGCTTGTACTTGTACCCTATTAAGTTCTTTAGAACTTAGACTGTATTTTATATGTCAATCAAATGATTTCATTCCCAAGTTTAAAAATACTTTTTTTCTTCCCCTTCCCACCTTCCCCCATGCAATATTAAGAAGTCAGCTGCCTTTTTATCTTGCAGAGAACAAACAAGAACTCTTTATAGCTTTCATCTGTTGTTTTTCAAACCTGCTACTTAATATTGCTTTTAAAATTGAGTTTTAAAACAGTGAATGGTTTGAAGTAAACCTGTTCTATAAAGCCATATATCTTAAGGGCAGGGAGAAAAAAAATACTGATGACTATGAAAGACAGAAATCTGGAAGAACCTTTTCTGATATTTTCAGAGGAATATTTTGCACATTGCATAGTTTTGGAATTTAGGGCGCCGCTAAATAAAGACTATAAGTGTGGGCATCAAAGGAATGTGTTCTTAAGAAAAAAAAAGAGTCCTCTATTTAAAAAAAAAAATCTAACCATTGTTCTCATTCCTGATATCCTTAAAGCTCCTGGTTTTAGATTAATCTAGTCAGGCCAGTCATGCTAGGTATTTTCACAGATATTTCTCTAACTCATGTTTATGGCATTGAATGTCATTATAAGAGTTCTGTGCTTCAAGTGCATATCTCACTGTATCAGAAATTTTCACTTTTCTTAAGATGACAATTTTTCCCTTTGTCCACTTTCACCTCAAATTTTTTTTTTTTTTTTTTTTGATGGAGTGCTCTGAATTCTGAAATCCTACCAGTTCTACTTGTTAGGCCTGGCAGGCTGTTAGAGGACCAGAGTTTTGATATGTGGATGTGACAATGTTGTAGACAAGAGGAATTTAGATATGTTAGGAACTGTAGAACCTTTTACGATCAGATGAACATGAACAGAAAGAAAACTGCTGCACCTTACCCATAATGGTACCAGATTGCTGACACTAAAACTAGAAAGGCCATAAAGGATTATTTAAACTGGAAGCTAAGGGAAAGCTAGCTGTTGCAGAATGACACAGTCTGCAGAGGTGGATTGCTAAGGCTTATTGTACCTCTGAAAAGTGAGGAGGGAAATAAGCAATGTAATCATAATAAATACATACACCTGGAACATGCAATGTTAAGCAGGAAAGTGAAGGCAAATCTTATCAGTGCTCCCTCACCAATGCTAAGAACCTGGAAAATAGGATAGGAAATTATTACAATGCTTGGAATCAAAACAACAACCCTGATTTACTAGGCACCTCAGAAATTCAGTGGGAGGAAGATAACCAATGGCATACTCTGCTGCCAAGCTTCTTCCAGCTTCATAAGAATGATAGACTAGGACATTGTGACACGGTAACACTGTGACTAGTGACATGCTGTATGAAGAATTATATGAAGTTCAACAGCATCAAAATACTATGATAAAAAGAAAAAGCATTGTAGACTCCTTTTGGGTGAAAATTACATATGTTATTAATAAAAATGTATCAGTAGCATGAAACCATATCTTGATAGGACAGTGATACTGATCAAGAAACATTAAGTTAGATTAAAGATCTGATTAGTTATCTAGAAACCTGAAAAATGCCTGAAGAGGATGAGATATAAACATAAACAAATTGGTTATAATAAAAGATTTGTTTCCTGGAACAAAATGTCATATAACTGACAAAAAGAGATTATGTTCTATATTTGGTCTTGAGCAGCGCAGTAGGATCCATTTCAAGAGGTAGTAGTAGGAGAGTGTATCTGTAGCAATGACCATACTAAAATTAAGTTTAAAAGCAGGAAAGAAAAAAAAGGTCAAACAAATCTAGAATGTGATTTTTTTTTTTTTATTTCAGGAAAGAAAGAAAACTTTTCAAAGCAATTAGTAAAGAAAACATTGCAAAAATCAAGGAGCCAAAAAGCATCTTGAAGACTACCTAAAAAGATTACATGCAAGTCCAAGTAAAATGAATGTCACATTCAAAAGAAAGCAAAGCGGTTAAAAAAAAAAAAATCCTACAATAGCTCATCAGAAAAGTTAAGGAAGCTTTCATAGAGAAGGTCATCATTTAAGAAATAAAAAGCCCACCAGACGTGGAGAATAGCAGAGCCAATAAAGTATGTATGTCATATATAAACAGAAAATTAAGAAGATTCAAAAAGAATTCAGAGAGTATCTGGGAAAGGGTACTCAAACTAATAGTAAAACTTTTTCTAAGCACATAAAAAGCAGGAGGCCAGACAGAGAACTGATGAGACCACATGATGACAAAGTTAAGAAGGAACACTCAGCTAGCAGATAAGCTCAGCGAATTCGTTGGGTTGATCTTTACTGATAAAAACAACTGACAGATTCCCACATATGAAGCATTCTTTGTAGGATATGGGCCAGAGGAGTTAGATCATTTTGAAAAACAAAAACTTGCAGAAAGTCTTATACAAAACAGATAAGTTTAATATTAATTGGTCTTGAGAACTAGGTGGTATTTCACCAAGGTGTGTAACCTATCATTACAAGACGCCATTATGCTTAAAGGACAGGTGGACTGTCAGGATGACTCCTATCTGCAGAAAGAGATCTAGCTGGGATCACGGGAATTACCGACCAGTGAGGTGGATTTCCATCCTTGGTAAGATGGTTAATTGGATGATAAAAGATGAAGATCTTAAAATATATAGATAAACACATTCTATTTGGCAAGAGTTAGCATGACTTCTGTAAAGGGAAATCCTACCTCACTAACCTGCTGCAGTTTTGTAACTGTGTTAAAAAGCATAGGAATAAGGGAGCTAAATGCAACATATCTGGATTTTCAAAAAGTCTTTGACAGGGTCCTCACCAAAGGCTATTAAAGAAGATAAATCAATATAGGATTGGTGAAAAGGTTCTTCTATGCACTGAAAGCTGGCTGAAAGATAGGAAGGAATGGGTTTAATAGGGTTTAATAGTAGCTTTTCAGGATGGGTAAGAATATGAAATGGGGTCGCATTGGGTAGGTGTTGAGACTAATTTTTTTAATCTTCTTTATTAGTGACATGGAGAAGGAGTGAACAATGAGCATTTGGCTCTGCAAATCTATGACTGACAATAAGGTCTTCTGAAGAAGCATGCTTGGTGGGGATATTATCAAGACTTAACAAAATCCTCAAGGTAATGAATAAACTGAATATAAAGCTGTTATTTACCAAATCATACAATACTAGAACTCAGGGTATGTAATAATACTAGAAGGGGGTAGTTTTAAAGCAGATGAAAGCTATTTCTTCTTAATGCAGCAGATAATGAGCTTCTGGAGCTTGCTGCCGTAGGAGGCTATAGATGCAATCTGTGTCAGTAGGTTCAGAAGGAGTTAGATGTTAACTCTACTATAAGGACTAAGCAAGGAGGCACTCTCTAACAACTGCTGCGGTTATTGACAGGGGCTAGAAGACGAATGGATTGTGGAAAGTGGCCAGATTCATGTGCTTCCTCTACGCAGTATTTCCTTTGCCACTGCTGGAGACAGTGGGCTAAACGGACTACTGCTCTGACCCAATACGAAGGACATCTTATGTTCTAATATTCCTAACGTATATGTAGAGTCACTGTCCTGATCTCTTCCAAATCCCTCCCTGAAGTCCTCTTTCTGCCAAGAGATCTGTGCAAAACCACAGACAGAGAATTGATATGCAGATGACCTACCAGGGCAGTGATATCTATGGTATCTTTTCACTCTTTTTTCAAATGATCAAAATATTCTAGCTGCTAATCCTACTTTAAGCAGTAATACTTTTGCCCTCTCACCCTCCATATGCCTTGTAACCTCAGTCTGCTTGAGTAACTCCTTGGTACTTTCTTAGTTCAGGTCTTGCAATAGAACACAAGATTTTGATCTTGTTATTTCTGCTTCTGACCATTCTCATGCTGTCATCTAAATCTGTAGATCTTTAGCATTGTTTCGTCATGCTCCATGCTTAGTTATAGCAAGCACAGAGCAACATCTGTTGAAGGCTGTCACAAACCTGTATCGGTTAACCTAGTCTCATGACTTTAAGCCTCTTGGCACTAGTTTGCAGAGATTAATAGACATTAATAAAGTTCTTCGCAGTGTCAAGATTCATCTACATTGAAAGACTGGGTTCTTTAATTGTAAATTGCGTAGGACAGTACCCATCTCTAACAAAGTACTTTTTCTGAGTCTGATTTAAACTCTAAACTCAAGCTACCAAATTAAATATAATGAAGTATAGTGATTATTTTTTCTGTTGCCCAAGGAGCTAAAGGTAACCAAGCACAATCCTATACAAAATAGAGACATTCTTTGTAACTAATTTCCCCTCACCACATTTAATTAGGATAAACTAAAGTGCTTTATTTGAGAAAACATAGATGAAAAAGCCTTCAATTATCATGAATTTGAGTGATTCTGGACAGAATCACAGAATGGTTGGGGTTGGAAGGGACCTCTGGAGATCATCTAGTCCAACCTCCCTGCTCAAGCAGGGTCCTCTAGAGCAGATTGCCCAGGATCACATCCAGACGGGTTTTGAATATCTCCAGGGAAGGAGACTCCACTACCTCTCTGGGCAACCTGGTCCAATGCTCTGTCACCCTCACAGGGAAGAAGTTTTTTCTCAGATTCAGACGGAACTTCCTGCGGTTTAGTTTCTGCCCGTTGCCTCTTGTCCTGTTGCTGGGCACCACGGAGAAGAGGCTGGCCTCATCCTCCTGACACCCTCCCTTCAGATACTTGTACACGTTGATGAGATCCCCCCCGAGATTTCTCTTCTCCAGGCTGAACAGGCCCAGCTCTCGCAGCCTTTCTTCAGAGGAGAGGTGCTCCTGTCCCCTCATCATCTTTGTAGTCCTCCGCCGGACTCTCTCCAGGAGTGCCATGTCTCTCTTGTACTGGGGAGCCCAGAATTGGACACGTACTGCGGGTGAGGCCTCCCCAGGGCTGAGGAGAGGGGCAGGATCACCTCCCTCCACCTGCTTGTAGTGCTCTTCCTAACACAACTCAGCATACCATTGGCCTTCTTGGCCCCAAGGGCACATTGCTGGCTCACGGTCAACTGGAATTCAGGAGGTTCCTCTCCGCCCACCTCTCCAGCCTGTCCAGGTCCCTCGGAATGGCAGCACAGCCTTCTGGTGTGTCAGCCACTCCTCCCAGTTTAGTATCATCAGTAAACTTGGTGTGAGTGTACTCTGTCCCTTCCTCCAGGTCATTGATGAATACATTGAACAAGACTGGAGCCAGGACTGACCCCTGGGGGACACCACTACCTACAGGCCTCCAACTAGACTCTGCGCCACTGACCACAACCCTCGGAGCTCGGCCATCCAGCCAGTTCTCAATCCACCTCACCGTCCACTCATCCAACCCACACTTCCTGAGTTTACCTAGGAGGATGTGATGGGAGACAGTGTCCAAAGCCTTGCTGAAGTCCACGGAGACAACATCCACTGCTCTGCCCTCATCTACCCAGCCACTCATTCCATCAGAGAAGGCTGTCAGATTGGTCAAGCATGATTTCCCCTTTGGTGAATCTATGCTGACTACTCCTGATCCCCTTCTTGTCCTCCACATGCTTAGAGCTGACCTCCAGGAGGAGCTGTTCCATCCCCTTTCCAGGGATGGAGGTGAGGCTGACAGGCCTGTAGTTCCCTGGCTCCTCCTTCTTGCCCTTTTTGAAGACTGAAACGTAGAATCCAAACCCGAATCAGAATGTTCCTAAAACATGACATTTTAAGGCTGCTAATTTATCAAGGAAAGAAAAAATGTTCTATTCTTCATTTATTTTATGATTTATATTTTGAAAAAGCACAACTTTACGTAGCCATTGAAACAGATAAGTTTATGGGCGACATCAATAGATTACAAAAGCCCTGGATTGTTATTGTATGTATTGTAGTGTATTTACGATAAGATCATTTTCTGTTCAGCTTGCACCCAATATACAGCTGTAACTTTCAGAGGCTAGATTGTCTCCTTCTTTAATAATAAAGGCAGCTGTCAAGTTTACAAAGATGTTAGAGCAGATAAAATCCCTGCAGCTGTGCTTAGCTCTAAAAAAATGTTCTTTTACAGGAATGCCATTGCCTCTGTGACTATCACATTAGATAAGACTTAAAAAATAACAATAATTTCCATTTGAATGATGTGATCTTTTCATAAATGAAAAACTCCTTCATCCTTTTAGAAATACTTTTCATTTAGTGAGATGTAGACATTCTCTACATTTTCTTTAGTTCAACATTTATTTTAGCAGCTAGATGATTTGAAATATGCCCAGCTACAGTACTCTGCTTAGACGGGCACCGTACAGGCTTCCTGCATTTGCCTAAACCAACTTTCTATTCCTTCAACCGCTCTAAGTACACTTACTTGATTTTTTTTGTCCAAAGGAGGATGATAAAACAATAACAACAATTTGCTAGCGCACAGTGCAGAGGTTAGAATACGAAAAAGAAAACAGTCCAGTATAACCTGAAAAGGACAAGGATCATTTCAAAATATGCCCAGACAGTTTACTTACAGCCAGTACAGGTCATTTCCAATGCCAGCTGAATACTACTTCCACTCCTATCAGAACTGTAGTGCAGCTCTTCACAGGAATTAACTGTAGTTCTTGGATAAAAAAAGAAATAGAATAGACTAAAAAGACATCAGTCTCTTAATATTCCCCTAGATGGTTTGAAGGCTGCAAGCATGAAGAGGCATGAAGGACGGAGAAGTGAAACTATTGTTTCTTTAGAGAAAGTGGGATTAAGAGAGACCTTTTATGTCATAATCTGTTACTCTTACTGTTATGGTGGATTATTGCTCAGAGTACCTCCACTGCTTTATTTATTCTAAATTAAAATGTTTTAAGAGATATAACTCCATTTCGCTTTTGGAGATAATATTCTTTATATAGAGAACAAGAGTTCTTTCTCACAAAGTATATATTTTTAACTAGCATTCATTACAAATACTGATTTTTGTTTAAAAAAGACTCATTATCCTTAGCTATCTATCACTGAGAGAACAATAAATTGATCTGAAAATGTATAGCATATGCAAGCAAAATCCCTTTTTGGAAAACTAGTTGAATTCTAGGTGTGTTAATAGCTTTATGTAACCAACTTCTAAAAGACAAGCAAGCATATTTTAAATTATAGGGACTAAACCAAACCACTTCATTTACTGTAATTAACTTAAGAAAATAGATTTATATGAACTGGGGAACTAGGGAATTCTGTTTCAGACAAGTAAGTTTCTTTATTTCTATGGAGGGTAACAGAACTTGGAGGGAAAAAAATCGCTCTTTCCTCTACCACACCTCAGTTCCATTAACTTTAAATCAAATCTCATAACAATTTATTTACCTGTGGGTAAATATGACTATGACGACAAGAATAACTAAGTTAGACCATTTATGCAATATTTCCAGGTAACTACTAATGCCTTACAAATCACAGGTATTTTCTGACTTGTACTTCAGAGTGTGAAATTCCTATGGCACCATGAAAAGTTGTTGGTAAAATATGTGAATCTGCTCTCACTTTTCTTTATAAATGAGATGCAGTTAGAATGTTGATGTAATCTGCCCCTAATTTACTTAGATCTGCTATCCAAGCTGACAAGCAGATGTATTTTTATAGAATGACACAATAAAAATGCTCTGAGAATGCAGTTAGTGATAACAACTGCAGAACCTCCAAAAAGAAAAAGTTCCTGTCTGAGGAGTGCGCATACATGTACGCATATCTACACAGACAACCACGTATGAATCTTGACAGTACAATTTAGAAAGATCATTAAAGGAAACATCTTTGTTTTTACAATTTCCTCTTTATAGCAATAAGTATCATCAATATTTGTAAGCTCTTAAAAACAGCAGGGTTTATCAGTTGCTTTCATCTCCTAGCCACAGAGAAGCAGATAATATTCATGCTGTCTGTGGTTTCTGCTTGTGATGGGAATGAAGAAAAGTTTATTCTTCATTTTGTTTTTTTCTTCCTTCTCCCCCCCACCCCATATCAGCCTGATTAGTATTACTTGATAGCTCTGTAATGATCAACTGATCTATATGCCTGTACCAGATTTTGTTTTCCATTGAATTTGTTCTAGCATGTAGTATACATTGTGATTGAATATTACTCAGGATATGATTTTGATCTTCATAGAATCACACGTACTATTTTTCCACAAATATCTTATTCAAACTCCCATGCTGTAGAACGAAATTTAGTTTTTTTGCTGCTTGTATGTGAATTTTCAGCGTCCAGACCTAGGAGAAGGTAATTCAATAGACTCTGTCTGGACACCTGTGTAGTGAAGCAATCTTCCACATGTGCTTAAAAAGTCTGTCCATTGTTAGTGCAGTTTACTGATTTTGCAGCCTGGGTTCCTCATTGTGAAATTGAAAGAAATGATTTTGCCATGGCATTGGATCGTTTAGATTCAAAATTTTATTCAATTCTCAATTCTTGAAGCTTTCTCAGCTATAAATTCCAGGCTGTTATCATTGAAAATCTTCTCTGACATGACAGTTGCAAACAAAATGCATAGCACTTTGTTGGCATTTGCTCATGATGCCAGGCATGGCTGTATTTGAATAGATTCTGAAAGAATATCTACATGGAAACAGTTTCCTGAGTTTCTTGTGTTTTAGGAAACCGAGATATTGCTTAGACTTTTTGAAATTGTTCAGCTGTGTAATATGAAAATCAGTCTATAAAGTTGTAGAGTATTTTAGAAACTTCAGAAATCTCCATCAGCATGCATTATTATTTCTGCTTTGTTCAAAGTGATATGAAGTCTGACATTTCATGAAACGGTAAGTGAATTTAAAACTTCAGTCTTTGACATCCTTCAGTAATTACAACATACTTTGAATGTCTGGTGATGCTATGATTACTGAAGGTAATTGGGACAAAATGTCAATTTTTTCAGTAGTTTTGCACTTAATGTATGGAAAGTCCTTAATTTTATACATGCAATTTCAATACGTAATAAAGAAAATTTACTTTTTTTTTAGTATTCAGTAATGTCATATGCTAAAAATATTGAAATGAACTGATTTTGAAGCACAGAAGAAACAGTGTCCAAATATATACTCTTTGCAATGCATTTCTATTCTCCTGTAGAGTTTGATTATAGAGCGTTCTCTGTGAGAAGCTGTGTGGCAGAAGACAAAAGAAATCAGAGTGCTGAGTCTGCCTCTCCTTTGAAATTTCTCCTCCATCTGTTATAATATATATGCTTAAAACCCAAGTTTACACTGGAAAGCAGTAATCTTATCTCAGAGCCCTCCTGACTCCATCAGCTTCAAAACTGAAGCCTGCGTGGTTTGTCATTGTCACCAGAAGCCCATGATAAAATTACAGTCACATTTAGAAATGCAGCACCAGCTATATATCACTTGACATATACATTTACAATCAAAAGTGTAAATTTAAAGAAAAAAACATGAAGTTTAGGGCACAAGATGGCAAAAGCTGGAAAGTTCAAAGTTAGGAATGAGATATTATCCATAATTTACAGCTTCTTATTCTTCTGCTCACCTGTTTGCCCAAGCAAACTGAGTGGTGAGGTATACAAGTTCACTGATATCCAAGAACTTTATGCAACCTAACATCACAGAACCACGGTTATTAGATACAAGAAAGGGTCATGCAACTTCTCCTCTATATAGCAAGGAACAGTGTGGGTTTGTCTAGTTTATCGTTGAAAGAAACAATGGCTGTTTCAGAAATTACCTTCAGCCACTCTTTAGCACATCCAATTATTCTTGCTCTTTTTTCCATTTAGGTTATACTAAACACTGCCCACAGGATGATATGCAACTCTTACTTCTTTGATCATTGCCCTCTTTTCAAAATTTGTATGGAAAAACCTAGTGAATTTCAATTTTTCTAGGCTCAGTGTTAGGAAAAGAATTGAGAGAACTGGGAGAGAGGAATAGATCTAAACCTATTTCTCTCTCAGTGTCTGGAGGAGGTGGGGGGTTGTTTGATTTTAGGTGTAGGTCGCGGAGTGAAGTTGTATTTTCAAGAAAGATTTCACTGAAGATAAATACATTTTACTAGTCAGATGCCCTGACTGGGCTGCATGTCAACAGTGTAAAGTTTAGATGATTTGCATAAGAAAGAAGTACTTGGAAACATGGACAGTATACTAGCATACAAAAAATTCATTCCTCTTGAAGACAGAGTAGAATTTGTCAGACTTTCAATAGATTATTCTGTAACTGAGAAAGTCATTGCAGATTTGTCTTTCATTCTGGTCAAACTCTTTTCAAAATAAATGAATAACAGTTTGTTAATTGTACTTTTCTGGAGCTATACCACCTTTGTCTACACAATGATTTATTACAAGAATATGTTTGCCCTTCCATTTGACTTTGTAATTAGCATTTGAGGGTAGGGAGTACTGAATAGCTTTGAATATTTTTTACCACAGGACTGTTAGCTGAATGCATGGTCAGCATTATGGGAGTGCATAGGATAAGGTCCCCACTTAAAGCTGACAGGCTAATTGTACAGTTCAGCACAGAGGATACTGCTGTGGTGAAGGGTTTTGAATCATCTGACAACAACATCACTTTGTTTCCTGTCAGGAGCAGAACCACAAAATGGGAGGACAGATGCACACACATCAGCAATAAGGAGGAAAACACAGGCCATGCAGAAGAGTTCAGCTATTGCATGGAGAGAGAGAGTTAACGTGCTCACAGATAGACAGCATGCTCTAAATAAAACGATCCCTGCACAAAAGCTTTCCCTGAGACAACATCATTGTCTTTGGGCTCTTGACAGCTTTAAAGGCCATTACAAACACCTCCTCTGCAATCTACTCCTCTGCACCACATAAATGTTGGGGATTTGGAACAAGGGAAAGTCCCATTAAAGTAAATGGAAGTTATGCCTGTGTAAGGGGTAAGTAAAACGGAGCAAGGATCTTTTGGTTTGGCCTCAGCTTAGGAGTAGCCTCAGAGAGAAAGGATATGTATAATAAATAGTGCTCTTGGTCAGGAGCTTTTCTGGTCCATTAGGTTAAAGTTCTTGAGAAGAAAGAAGTTTAATGGGACTTATGTTCTCTTAGCTATTCATAAAGACGGGTAATAATGTTACAGTAATTATATCCAAAGGAGTTATAAAGAAGCACATCAGTCTGTAGTTAGGAAGAAATGCAATTGTCAGTGAGCAACAAGGGTCGGTTGCTCCCTAAGGAGCTGGAGAAGAGGGGGATAGCAGGGTCAGCAGGGCAAGGCCCTGGGACTGAGGCCAGGCAGGGTGGGCTCCCATGGGTCAGGGGCAGGGTGGGGGTCAGGAGGGCCCGTGGCCAGGCAGAGGCAGGGCTGTGGCTGGGCTGGAGCCGGCACAGCTGCGGTGTCTCAGGGCAGCCACTGATGGTCCCAGGTTGGGCTGAGATGGGGCTGGGGCTGGGCCCTGAGGAGACCAGAGGTGGGCAGGGACAGGCAGGGCTGGTGATGCCCATGGGGCCTGGACAGCTATTTTAATTCTGATTTCCATTTAGAATTTTAGACAATTACATCATTTCTCCTTATTTAAGACAGATAAGGTTCATTTGGTCTTTCCAGGGATATGCAGTATCAAGCAAATTTTTTGAGCATGGAGTACTATTAGGTTTGGCTTGGAGGGCATAAGAAGCATGAAGATTAAATAGCGTCTCAGTGTATTGTTTTCTCAGTCATGCATGTCACAGAAGAACCTGGAACGGAACACACCAACCCAGGCAAAAGTAAGGCTGTCTGACCAAGAATAAAATATTCCTGACCAATGGACAGGTGTCCTGTAAAGCGAAAGGTTAATGATTTTCCTTTTCATGACTGTTATTGCTATTTAAATGGATAGGAATTTTTAAATCATGGGCATTATTTTGATATAACTTGATTAACCTTGATTTCATCATTCTATGAATAATTCATGTTTCATCTTTTTCCAGCCCAAAATAAACAAGCAAACACAAATAAATGGATTGCTACTTTTGTTTCTAACTTAGGTGGAATGTTCTTACAGATTTTTTTTTTCAGAAATATTAGTAACACCTCTCTGATACACAATTCTTTTTCAAACATCACTATTCATGTTCTTTAACATATTTCTGAAGGATTTTTGTGTACTGCAGTGAAGCAGGCCGTATAAGAAACTGAATCGAATGAAAATTTTTTCCTGTTGAACTGCTACTGAGGCATTGCACTACTGATACCATGCCTTCTTGCATTTGTTCTAAATTCCGGAAGACTTAGATGATATAATTTTAAACTAGGAATATTTTCACAGCTGTGAGTCCAAGACATTGAACAGCTCTTCTGCAGATTAGCAGCCAAAGTACTGACTTATTTTTATTGGGTTTTACATACTTCTCAGTCCAAATAAACTACCAAATGAATTCTAAGTTCAATGTATTATGAATAACCTCTCAATGAAACTTTGAATCCTTTAATTATTTCCTCAGCACCAGTCAACTTTGTTGTGTCCTAGATGGGTGTTACATAGTCCATCAAAACTACAATCAGATCATCCAGTTATTCTCTTTCTCTCTTCTTCTCTCTTTCTATCTTTTTCTCACTTTCTTCCTCAGCCTCTGTAACTTAATCATGGGTGAGATGGAAGCCACTCCTTCTTGACTTTATAGGAAGAAGAGAAGCTGATCAGAATATCCCTGACTCAACCTCGTGTTCCTGAGGGAGCAGGGAGTACTGAAAAACTGGCAGCCCTTCATCCTCCTTGTAATTAGAACCATGGTTCAGAAAGAGTGTGTTAATGGTACTTGACTAAGGCCTAAATATAGATTTAATTCATACTCAGATATACCTTTCTTCTCCACACTCCACACTCATACACTCAAGGGCTGAAATTAGACATTTCAAATGGCTCTTCAACCATTGGTTAGTAAGTATTGCAGTATGTCTACATACGGTATATCTAGAAAGGTATCAAGGCCTTTTTTCAGGTTCAGTTGGTTAGGCTGCTTCTATCTTGTTAAAGATATACTTGTTAACATAGCTAAGTAAAATTAATA
Source organism: Struthio camelus (assembly GCF_040807025.1). Classification (NCBI taxonomy): domain Eukaryota; kingdom Metazoa; phylum Chordata; class Aves; order Struthioniformes; family Struthionidae; genus Struthio; species Struthio camelus. Next base: position 62,293,742 of record NC_090946.1, on the reverse strand, counting down.
CAGAGGCAAATACAAACAGAAATAGATCAATGTCAATCCATGTAGCTTGTATGACTTTCTTTCACTGCCTCTATGGTTTCCTGAAGGCAAAAATAGTCAAAAAACAAACAAAAAATGTATTTTTCCAGGTGAAAACTGCCCCCACCAACATCTAAAGATACTTACTATTTTGTTCTCTTCTTTTAAGAGGAAAGAAAGGAGAAGGAAAAATGTCAAAAGAAACAGAGGGTTTTTTAAAGTTTTGGAGAAATAAAACTCTTTCTTAAATCTCATGCCAAATTTTAGCCTAGAGCAAATTATCATGCTGCAGTCTTAGATGGAATGCAAACACACAAACAGACCTTTCACCATGGCACTGCTATAGTTAGGCAGGTCTACAGTGGATTGAACTAATGCAGGGTGACACTTTCCAAGTTTTGTTGCTGAAAATATGTCATAGCAGCAAATATGGCAGCAAATAACAGCTCAACACAATTCCACAAATATCTATATTAGGATTGAATAGAGACCTGTAGTCAGTTTTGCAAATTAGATATCATCAGACAAATTCCTACTGTCATGCTGCAAATTTCCAGCTGACTTTCTAAAACAGGCCTGAAAAATAGGCATTTCATGGACTAGCTTAACTACCATGATACACAAAAAAGAACATTTGTCATTTTTTTTGCAGAATTGCAAGTATCTTTTGGGAGCATGCCTTCTCTTCTTTACTTTTTCTATTGTTAGATTTGTTTGAAATAAGGTCAGAATAAATCTTCGTAAGCAACATACTGTTTTCATGTTGAGTTGCAAATTAGAAATTGCTCCATAAGCGCCTGTAAGTTATTTGGCATTGTTTTCAGACTACCCTAAAGTGCTGCTTTGAGAACAGATTACATTTTGATGAAACACTCAGGTTTTTGACTTTTTCATGGAGACTGGCATATGCAACAGGTGACGCCTCCTTGGACTACCTATCTGATGACCTTGAGGAATGTGTTAAGTGCCAAGAATGTTTTTTCTCTCTCCTGTTCCCTAAGTATATATTTCAGGAAACAAGCTGAAGAACAGGAAAGGATTGGGTCTACGGGCAGTTGCAGAATGTGAGGGATGACAGCAATAGGCACACTAAATTAAGTAGCTTATAAGAGCATTTCAGGAGGGAAACTGCTGACAGATTCCTTTTGATGCAATTAATACCATTTTAATAGAGCTATAACTAAATGCTATGACCAGATTCTAACAACCCAGACACATATACTTCAAAGTGCTGCTGAACACTTCTAATACTAAGACTAATTTCTCTAAAATCAGTGACTGATCCTTTGGATAATTGTTTGTATCTTCTTAACATCAGTGAGGAATGGAATGTTGAAGCTGACTGCATCACTCTCTGGAGTTACTATTGCTTTATAAGCGTATGGTTTTGAGAATTACTTTTCTGTCAGTGATGATGACAAAACATCTATCCAAAGACTCATACTTAACGCATGATCACAAAAAAATAGCCCTATTTTCTGATACATACCTTAAGCCAGTTAGATAAGGTAGCAATGTACATTCAAGGAGGGGGGAGTGAAATGATACAGGAGGCTGAAAGGAATTTTGATCATCTATATTATTTTTTCCCACCATCTATAGTATATTCATAAATGAATACACTTACGGGAAATTCCCCACATTCTGCTGCAGTACTACAGGATACACTGCACAGCAAAGAAAGGATATAATTCTTGTGCACAGAACTTATGTGTTGTTCACATAATTCCAATTGCCAGCCTTATTTTCCATACAGTTTTTGACTCATCAGGAATCCTCATTTTCTTTCCTTTTCACATTTTCAACCTGTACCTGGAATGCTGTACTGCACTTCCCCATTAATATCCCCATCCGCCTTGTTTCTTTTATCCTATTTATTTGCTTAGTCTGAGGTGCTTTGGGTGATTCACTTAGACACAACTTTCAGAGTTTAAACTTGAATATTCTTTCAGCCCTTACTACAGGCTTTTGACTAATGGCTAAGCAGCTAGTATTTCCAGATGTTGTTCTTTTCTATCTACAGCCAGGTACTGCTCAGCTGTGTTTGAAGTCAAGTGAACTATTCACACACACAAAAGAAAAAGAAAAGTCCAAGTTGAGCAATGTTCCATACAGCTGAGCTGTAGACTCATAAATTCCTCACTCTAATGTTTACATACCTCTGAATGGCTCCAATTGCTACCAGCCAGGGGCCTGGGTGTTCTGCTTGCTCCATAGAAATCTGAAACCTGCAACAATTTCATAAACAATGGTCCCTAACCAAGAACATATGCTCACCAGGCCACTATGTAAGGCATTAAGTATCCAGGGAATATAAAGGAGGGGGAAAGGGGCAGCAGGAGAAAGAGAAGTACATTGAATGTTTTGTTAAATGAAGTAGATTTGTCAGTTAAAAGAACATTCTTGATATTTTACTGCAGGAAATTTTGCACCCTCAGTGTTTTCCCTAAAATAAACTTTCATGTTATAATTGTGTCTATCTGTAGCTATCCTCTACGAAATATTTATGCTAAACAAATATGCACTGTAAAATATTCACATCTGCCTTTACTGTTGTTTATACAGTTTACTCGTTTTTTGTCCAATGAATTTTGAAGCTTCCAAAGCAATTTGTCACAGCAGTAGGACAGGGAATCTCTTCCTCCTTACTACATATAAATTACAAACTGAAAATAGCATTTAAACTCAAGCCCAACCCTATTAAGCAGTGTAAGTTTGATTCCCTTCAGCTTAAACCATGTCCAGCTATTAGGATTCCACAAATTCCCTTGAGAAATTATTTCACAATCTAATAGACTCCATCATAAAGAAATTCTTCTGATATAATTCCCCCCCTCATTTTCTTAACATGTATTCTTTAGTTTGAAAATTTCATAGATTTGATTGTACTTCTTTTATTTTGTTTTATTTTTAATCCTGTGGCTAGCTCATGCTTTCAGATTGTAAACAAAGTTCAGCAACAATTTTAAAAGGTGGACAGTTGATGACAAAGCATGGCATCTTTTATTGGTGAAATATGTTGAATGTCTTGGAGTCTGGTTTGTTATTAAGTTTGATTTGTTCAAGTTTCTTTGTTAACATTTGAAAACTACATTGACTTTCTCAGGAATGGAAACCTCACAGAGTCTCTATAGTTTTGCAGCATTCATTACGTTCAAGAACTGCTGAGGTGATTTAATTCACTCTTATCCTTCCATCACTGCAGCCTATCCAGCAATTTGTGCATTTGACTGTTTTACGGCATTTCAATTTCAGTTGAATTTGACTGTAGTTCAGTGTACTTAAATGTGGGGTTGAAACCCACAGGTCTGAACAATGCTATTTAGAAGCATAGATAGGTTAGCAGTAAAATATCAGAATAAGAAATATCTCACTGTGTAGAGACATTCAAGATCAATACCCAAATGGCCAATTTTACCCCATTCTGTGCTTTGGACTTGATCCAGATGTGCTGTTCACATGGATGGTACACATATGCCTAAGGAACTTTTATTTAGTGTCTGAAGTATGACTGCAGGAATCATGCTTACCTAAAATATACGCATATCTAACCAGAAGCACATTTGCAAAAGTAAATTGCAAGAGTGTCACCTATACCTCAAGCCCTTCTATCAGAATTTGCAACTATATACATCATTAAAAAAAAAATTCAGAAAATATCGACTATTTATTAGTTATCCTTACTAGCTAATGCTCCATTTTCAATTAAGAGTTTTACCACTTTGATTCTCCCACTTTCTTTATTAACAGAACTTGTACTCTCCCACAGAGCCACCAGGCCTGCTCTTTCTCACTGCAATTTTATTGCAAGCATCAGATATACCTTGCTGGACTTCTAACACTTGAAAGCTCTTAATAAACCTAATTAAACAGTCTCTTCAAATGCTTTGTAGAAACTATTTCAAGAAGGAGTAAGCCAACAAGAATGGGATGTGAACTGAAAAGCAGAAAGACAGAGAACTTACTGAGATTGGAGAAAGTATAGTCTTGTCTTCTCCACAGTAGCCTCTTCAATTAAATGTCTGAAATGAAAATTTCTTGAAAACATTTCTGGCAGTCAGCATGCAAGAAAACTTGCTGGCTTATGTAACGCTGCAGCAGAATGCTTCATGCATGTTGACGAACCCCAAGAACAATGAAAGCTTATCTCTTCAGATTCCTCAATGGGTTCTTTAAAGAGCCACATGTTCTGATAATGTCATACTTCTCTTCTAAAAATGTCACAGGAACTCTTACAAACAACATATTCTAGGTCACCTTTGTACTAAACAGTGACAATACTTACATTGGAAAACCTTAGTGATACACAGGTCTCTCCACACCCTTTGTGATGTGTATGTATTAGTGTTACACTGTTTTCATAGAAAAATACCTTAAGAAAACATGAAAAAATTGGGAATATAATTCGTTAAGGCACAGCCAAAATCAGTCTATTCTGTTTCCTGTGGTTGTAATAAGGAGTTAATAGAGAGCAGTCAATGTAACCTTTAACTTCATATGCCACCATGCATAGCATAATAAAAAATGCATTATCCAGAACCACTTTACGTACTTCAGATAGACAGCAAAAAATCAAAATCCATCAGGTTATGAAATTGTAGAAAAGGAGAGATCTCTCACTAATTGTTAACTAAAATTTCCAATCCCAGTCGTAAGTACAATGGCAATTTTATATGGGGAAATTCTTAGAGGATTCTTGATCATATAAAAGAAAGCTAAAATAGAACCAGTAATTCCTAGCAATACTTTTTAGAGAAAATTCCTTTCTAAAACCAAATTTGATAATTGATTTAATAATAAATATTTAAGCAAGACTCAGTAACCTGAGACACCAGTTAGTTCACAGGCACAGCCCAGTCTACATCTTCCCTTTATCTTGTCTCTATGCAGCATAAAATATGTTTTCTCTGTCCTCTCAGTGAAAAGGCAGCTAATCTTAAATTACATGACTGAGTCCTTCTGTATGTATCGTATGTGCATTGTTTGATCACAGGCAGGTCTTTTAATCTCTCTACAATTCGATTTTCTTAAACATAGATAGAACAAAATTATCCTTCCTCTCTGATTTTGAGAAAGAAAGTCACTGAACAAAGATCTTGTAACATCTTCTAATACTTAATTAATCTGAAGTCTCCATGTGCTACTATCATATAAGTAATTTAACAGAAATTGTTTACATGTGTAAGCCTAAATATGATTTTTATATATGTATTCAGCTCATTAAATGCAATCACTCCAGTATATATGGAAAGTAAACAAGAAATTAAGCCTATACTGTAATCCTAGATGACACTGTCATGTTTCAACACATATCTAGTATGAACTGATATGCTGCTGGCCATATTTAAGCAGTTCGAAGCTCAGCAATGCTCAAAAGTAACATAATTTTTCACTTTGATCCAGCCTGAAAAAGCAAGGATAAATTGATTGATGCTGCTTTAAAGGCTCATCAAACAGTCAATATTTGGTGATAGTCCCTGGTAATATGACAAAAGGAGAGAGAGGTTCAGACTGATATCTGAAAAGGAGATCTACAGTCTACTCTGATTTTTTTTTCTTCTTTTTTGATATCTTAACTTGTGAAGCAATAGGAAAGGGGTACAGCTGTTGTAGGAGGGGTGTAGGTCAGGGGAAGAGAAAAAAAGATAGCATGTTCGTATTCTTCCTGCTATCATGAGTAATTTACAATGTGTACCCAAGGCAGCCTGTTGTAATTTGCCTGGAATACTGCTAACAGTTGAAATGATTCAAATGTTCCCACTTCAAACTGCCAGATATGATCACTGCTGTCTCACAGTTGTCACAGATAAACTTGTCAAGCCCTTGCCTTTCTTGCTGTGGGGCTAAAGGCTGGTATCCCAAAGGGAAGAAGGGCTCATTTTGATGCCCTGCATGCACAGCTTGGCTGAGCTCTGCAGTTTGTAGCCCGGGTAACCCAGAGAGCTTGCATCAAAGACAGGCTGGCTGCCTGCTGTTAACAATCATACATTTAGCCCGATAGCCTTTGTGACTTTAAAAAAAGAATGTCCTAATTAAACTTTGAAATTACATTCTTGTCTACATTGATCTAATTTACCCTTCTCTAACTGTCTTCCTTGGTCTCTTACCAGTTTCAAATTAGTTTCCTATTTGTCTAAGTGAGTAGTAGTATTATCTTTAGATCTTATCAACTTGGTCTCATAGTAACTAATAGACCAATCAAGTTGAGAGATTTGATTCTCCTGTAGCTTATCAATCATATGCATGAGTTCACCCTAAAGACTTTTACTAGAAATTACCATGCCAAAGGAGACCATTGTTCTATCCTATTTTTTTCATGGGTGACTGTCAAATCAAAGTTTCTATTCATGCTTTAGTGAATAACTTTAATTAAAAATGATGTATGTTTTGCTATGTAATGACTCCATGATCTATCTGCAGAACTCTTACCACAGTTTAATGGACTATTGGTGTGCGAATGACAACTTGCTGAGAATTACCTTCTTGTCTGACCTATTTGCAACACCTACTTTCTTCTACTTCATACAATCAAAAGCCTGACCATCACTTACAAAACCATATAAACCTGACTCATCTATCTTGAGATAAAATCTCAGTGCAGACAAAGCAGTTAATAGTTCTCATTACAAACATGTTAACAGGTCAAAGAAAATTAAAAACTTCCTTGTAGTCTTTAACTAAACATATAAATCATGTAAGAATCACATTTTGCGTAATATTCAGCCAAATCTGACATTTCAAAATAACTCATGTTGAGAATACCCTTTTCCTTCTCCCATAAAGACAAGACAGCCTGGCAGATTTAGAGAAGATAAACTTCTCAAAATAAGCCAATCTACCAAAACCCACGTAGGTCTATTTTCACAGTTTAGGTCATGGTGCAAATCATAAAGAGTAATAATTTGATGGCCTTGTTCATATCTTTTGGATGTCTGTTAACACTGTAAAGATAGTAGGCAATTTGCTGTGATTACTGCTTTCTGATCAAAAGAGGCCAATGAGCAGAGTAATAGAATGTTTAAGGTCAGGATTAAGGAACATCAGGAAAGACACATGGGAGCTAAAAAGCTGAAATAGCAGATCTTGCCACATCAACTAATGCCCGAATCACAAAGTCAAATTGTGCCTAAGCCCCGGCAATGAAAGAGCAAAGGTGCCCAGGCCTCATGACAGTTTTTAGCAGCTCTTGTATACTAGAAGAGTTCTTTTAGGATTAGGGTGGATGAGACTTTATCTATGGTTGAAAAAAAATATCTTCCTCTCTCTAAGTGGTGTAGCAATCCTCAGCCAGTTATATAAAGATAAGATTCTTATTTAAGTTAAAGTCAAAAACATAAATATAGTACATCCCATAAGGAAAGCAGTCAAACCTCCTTTGTCAAAAACTTCTGTTATGAAAGATAAGTCAAAATAGAATGGAGAAGTAATGAGGAGAGAAACTTATAGATTTGAAAGTTTTAAATAAAAAGAATCTTGCACTGAAAATAAAATATCACTCCCTACAAATACGTATAAACCTACCTGTGTACAGCATATGTACATTATAGTACAACTATATTATAATCTATTTTACTCATTAGAATTAGTCCTTGATTTTTCCATATCCATGTTCAAAAATAAAACCTTTCTTAATTTCTGATCTGCTTATTTATCAGAAATCCTATCAATTTTTTTTTCTCCTTCTTTTCTTGAAGTTATTTGTAAAAATTTGCTTCTATATAGAATCAGGAAAAAATGTAACTGTAATCGCAGTGGCATAATTGTTCTTTAGAAATTATTGAAAATGAGAGTGATCAGAATGCTTCTTAAGGAACCTTCTAACTTTATCTTCTATTATATTAAGAGTCTCTTAAGCAACTATGAGAGTTCAGAATTACGTGAAAAAAGTTCTGAACTGAGCTTTCTTTCTGATGTGTGCAAATAACTTTTCAGGTTTGCTCATATTTTTTCGGTCTCCTCTGTTTCATAACTGAGTCTACAAGCAGAAATAAAAGTCAAATTGGCAACTGATTACTTGAGAGATTCACTGTAGCTTTTTAGCCCCAAATGTTTTAGAAGTTCAGATAGATCAGACTTGTCAAAAATGTATTCTAAATACTCTGTCCAATATATGTTGAAGTAGAGAGAACATCATTAGCACACAGAGGGTTGCCCATAGGGCTTACTAAACTGTTTTAGGGTATCAGGGTGTAAGTTTCTGAACACAGAATAAAGAATTCTCTCTTAAGAGGACATAGCTGAAAGAAACAATTCAATATCCTGCTCCAGAGGTGCCCAAAGTGACTAAGATAGTGACAACCCGGTAGTCTCCACATCAGAGAGACTTGCACAAGCATATTTTGCCTTGTTTTAAAGGTAAGGCATAAATATACATTGATGGTCTCTTTAGCAAGGAAATGGATAAAAGGAACTCTTCAGTTTGCTTCAGATCCTGTTTACTAAGACTTCTGTGATTTCTGTTGTCAGCAGATGCTGTAACTCACATCTTTATGAGGATAAAAACATTGTAAAATGGAAATTTTAAAATACATCTATCTGCATATTTCTCTACAAATATTCAATAATGCATCTGATTGCAGCAAAGGTGATTTAATGAACGTCTGAGAATTAGGATAACAATTTTGAGTGATTGTCCTTACTACGTCAACAGTTGTGTTACCAAAAGAAGTTCTGAATCAGTTTAGATGCTCTGTCTGGAAAAAGCTGTGCTTCTCTATTTTTCTACTGTAAGAAGCAAAAATAGAGCAGCTCATACGTTCATATGTACTTATAGAACTCCTTACTATTGTTATTTGAAAGTAACTAGGATCTTGTTACGCCTAAGGTAAATGCTAAAAGATGTTTCAAAAAAAAAAACCCCAAAACAAAAAAAAAACCTCTATGCTATCAAGAAGTACTAAATATATTTAGAAAAATTGCTTAAATTTCAAAGATTTCAAAGAATTATATATTAATAAACCTAACTCTATCAATGTATCTGTATGTATTGCTACTGTGATAGAGTAGAGTTGTAATATGGCTGTATTACAATCAGTTTACACATTACTCAGAAGAGTCATATACATGTTCAATGACTTTTCCTTCAAAGGGTTTCCTATGTGGCACTGAAAAACTGAACCCAGGAACCCTAATGTCCAGAACACTTCTGCCTTAATTTTACAGTAATTCTTTCTGACCTGTCCAGAATTAATTACCTTCTGTCTTATGCTATCTTCCTAGCTGAAGATAAATGAACAGTAATAACATGGAGGCTACAATACTGCCTACCAGCAGTTTTCACTAGGATAGTGACAAACTGACAGGATCCCATATGCTTCAAACTCAGGTGCACGCCTAATGACCTGACATATCTATTTAAAGAGATGTTTATGATTATAATATGTTACTCTTAATTACTGCAGCAAGGACTGCTTCCCTTTATACCCTTTGTGCTAGTTGTTTTTCTTGCTGCTATCTTCTCACCTGTCCCTTTAGCACATAAGTTATACCACATAAGATTCACTTAGATTAATCCAAGTTCAGATACGGTGTTTAGGAGAGTCTAATTTTTCATTTCTTGCATGGAGTCATGTCAGAATGGAGGTGGTTCTCTTCCTTCCCCAATAAATGTTAAATCTAAGAAACCATATTTTCAAGGACACATTTTGGATGTTACTAAACACATGTACTGGGTGGGGGAGTGTGTATTTGAAACTAGGAATGAAGTAATTTACTCGGGATTCCCAATCCACCTTTGTTAGAGAGTAATCTAAGATGAAGTTGTGAAAGAACCGTGGAGGATGTTTAGCATTCACAGGTTGCCTGTGAGGGAAGAAAATCTAAACTCTAGAACTGAAGATAATTTTAACATCTGAGTGAAGCATACAGACAACTCCTATAATCCATAGGAGGATGTTGCACTTCTGGAGTGTAATTCATATGAGTGGCATTCCCTAAACTGCCTAGTTCTCTCTATATTTTCTGTGACTATAAAAGGAGGCTAGGGTGACTGGATATTTACAATATAGATGTTTACATCTAAGCTATAGTTATATGTATATATATGTTTACATACTCCCTTTCATGAAAACTGAATGGTGGGAATTTAGGAAAAAGTCATCTTTCCCCTGACCACTCAGCTGAGAAGAGCTGATAAAGAACTAGTTACACAGCGAAGTTGAAGAAGGCATTTTTCAAAGAACATTGCACTCCGAAGCTAGTTAAAACTTCCTGATTCTGATGCGATTTTAGCTTAATCTTCAGTGTATTCTAGAGTTTATTCTATGCTTTCACACATGGTAAGAGATACAAGAAAGCAAATTACCAGCTAAGAAGATATATAGCACAGAAACCTTCTGATCACTCTCATTCACTTCCTACATTACCGCTTCTGCCAAATGGCGGTGCTGAAACACTAAATGGCTAACTCATTATTTTATTCTCTGAAAACTCCTCAATGACCATGTTACATGAGCTTCTTAGCCATTTATGCCACTGGAGTCATAATTTGCCCCAGAAACACCATCACTGTTGAGGATAAACCCAACACTGACTTTATGCTCAGAGTTGCTTTCACATTGCAGATCTTGAAGCTCAGATCTGGTATAGCTGGACAATTACCAAAGGCTATTCCTTAGAGCTTGTGGGACCTACATTTGAGATTTCCAACATCTTAAGCAATTGCCAGGCACGCTTATCCACAGGATTCCTATGAGATAAACACATCAATGAAATATGGGAAAGATATAGAGCATTCTCTGCTTAGGCCTGCTCTGGAAGTGGCTCTTTCAGTGTACTACAAACTTTACCACTAAGTCTAAGTGAATGAAATTGAGTCAAATTTGGAGTAGCTGTGACACTGAGAAAGAAAATGAATTTTCTTGTCTGTGTCCTATTAATATGGTAGCCTGATGTGGACACCACTGACTGGAATAGCTTGTTTCAGAAAGAAGGAATCTCAGAGTTAGGAAGTAACCTAAATTCACTTCCTTCCTGAGGACAAACAGTTACAGAGCAAGGATCTCTTCAAAATCTCCCAAGGCACAGAAAAGGTGTGCAGTGGGCATGATAACAACAGCAAAACAGGATTCTTAACTACGCAAGAGAAGAAATATTGCCTTTATATTGGTTTCTATCTGGCTCTATCAGTTTCATTTCTAAGACACATTCAGACCTTTAGCCTTCATGTATACAATATGTGCAACTTTCGTCAAGATCGTTCACAAAGTGGTCTGTTTCAGATTTCTACTGTCTAAGAGGCCTATCTCATTGGTAATGGTACTGTCTCCTAAGCAAGTTCCCTTCTAGTGGGTATGGATATTTACATTCATATATTTATATGTGCATGTGTGATTGGGATTATGTATCTCCAAAATCATTTGTCCTGTTAGCTGTGACTGTGAGCTTTTCAGTCTTAGAAGCACTGAATCTAATGGTGGAAAATGTGTGTTATAAGTCACCTGTCCCCTATCCACATTTTGATATGATACTAAATGCATTTTTCTTTCAGCAGACGTTATTGCCCTTCTGTATCAATGTGATGTACATGAATTACCCTAACAGAAGAAACTCTTTCATTAGAAGCTATCAGTTGCTTTCTGGGAAGGACCTCTAACTTATCTCTGTAGGAGAAGGAAGGAGGGAGAAAGACATCAAAACTCTAAAACTATTTATTAGGCCTCAGAGGGTCAATAGAATTTCATTTTGTGTGTTTGTGATTAGCTTTGTCTGCCTGACATTTTAAATGATATAAAGTCTAACACCCTTTAACCCTCTTTTATTTTGACTCTATAATATCTTTTTTTAGACGTCAATTCAAAAAAAATGTTCTCATGAGAGAGAGAGAGAGATGTAAGTGACGAAATAAGTGTGTAATTGTATAATCAGAGAGACAAATTAGCCAAAATAGGAGTCAAAGTGAGAAAGGATAGTTATACAATATAGAAATATAAATGCACTACTATTTCATTAGAGTTTATTAGCTGCAAGGAAATGGAGCGTGAGAGAAAGGCATGGCTTTGCTGAGAAGAGGAAATCAGTCATTTATTATTCCAAGTCTTATAGTCTCAAATGTTTGCAATCTCAGATTCACCTTTTCCACCCAATTCAACCTTGTTAAAAATAATGTTACTTCACTGCTTTTTTTGTGTGAGAATTTTTTCCATCCCCTTCACTATCTTTCATAGGAGGAAGTAACTGTTTCAGTTATTTGCAGATACCAAGACTATATCCCTGATAACAAGATTCCTCACTCTATGTCCTCTTCCCTTTAATCTAGACGAGGCTTTGAGATGTCGCCTCGCCCCCATAGCAACAGGATGTTAACTTTTTGCGATCTCTGTATGTAATGCTTCAATATGTTGCTGTACGTTGCCAGGGGTGAAGCTCGATGCACCTCAGGTGAACTTGTGGGGCCTAGAATGAATAAAGGATCCTTTATTAAGGTGCCAGTCAAATGTTCAGCTCTAATTTATTTTCAGAAAGCAATTTTTATTGCAAATGGTGTTGTAATTTGCATGTTGCATTGCAGCCTCCCCATGTTCATCTGATCATCATTTTGTATAGCACTTGATGACTGAAAGGCACAGAGCTACTCTTGCCCACACTGAGGCTGGGCTTCAGGAGGACTAATACAGGGTAAATCCCAGTCTTCTGTCGCTCCTCAAAATTCCTGACGTGGCCACCATCAAACCACATCTCCTTTTTTTGTCTAACTAAAGGAGAAGCCAGCCATGGAGAGATTCAGAGGAGAGAGGCAGAGGAGTGTCTGAATTTCTGCCTCTGAAAGGTAAAAATCTGCATAGAAGATCAGCATGTATGACCAATTGTCACTCCAAAGTAATTACTTTCTGTCACGTTTGGTTTCAATAAGCAACCTGTAACAACTATATGGACTTCCCACACTTAGACATTTGCATGAAATATGTGCATTAATATGCTAATTAATTATGGGAAAATAAGGTTCAGTGTAAGAAATATTTCATGTTGAAAATACTAATGAATCACCGAAGGGGAAAGGGTAAGGTTTAGTACGAGTTATTTACTAGTGAGTCAAGTGGAGGAGATGTTACCTTGTTAAAAGTCATTCTTCATGCAAAGCCGTAGCATAGCTATATACTGGGGACATTGGGATAGTTTAATAAGTACCCTACTTTCTTTGCAAATTTTAGGGGTAAAAGATCTTTATTCCCATTATATGAGTCACATAGACAGTCATATCACATGTATCAAAATAGAATTGATTTTAAATAACTAATAGCAACCACAAAAACTCTTCAGCATTCATGAAGAGACTGAGCGCAGCAAACAGAGGCAGCAAACAGATGAAGCAGTTTGCGCAGCATTTCGTGCAGAAGAGTGCCAGAAGGCAAAGAAGGCTCCTCTCCATTTTCCACAGTGGTGTATCCTTTCCCAGGCACGGTCATGACACACCGCAGAGCACATTCCCCAGTGGCTGTTGGAGGTGCTCCATCAGCTGTGTCTGAGGCTTCAACCCAGACTGACGCTATGACAGCAGATGCAGCTCTGCAGGTGTCAGGCTGCAGGGAGTGCCTGGGGCCTCTCTGTGAGGCCTGGGCTGACAGTCAGCTCTCCTGCGCGAGGTGTGCTGTGGTTGACCAGCTGTATCACCAGATAAAGGAGTTACGGGAGGAAGTTAGTAGGCAACCATCAAACAGGACTTCAGAGCTCTGGGAATGGTGGTTAAGGGTCTGGGAGCCCAGGTCGTTTTCTCCTCAATCTTGCCTGTGAAGGGAAAAGACGGGAGGAGGAGTAGACGAGTTTTCCAAGTTAACAGCTGGCTGTGTCACTGGTGTTGGCAACAGGGCTTTGATTTCTATGACCATGGGACCCTGTTTGAAGATCAACAGCTGATGGGGAGCGATGGGATCCACTTTGCCGAGCAGACCACGTGCGTCTTTGCCAACAGATTGGCCAGCCTGGTAAGGAGGGCTTTAAACTAGGCAAGATGGGGGAAGGGGAGTGGTATAGTGGCAGGGGAGTCAGTAAAACACCGCTCAAGTCAGGATGCCTCCAGCGGGTGCATACAACCAGGGGAGACAGCATGCAACGTGGCTATGGAGGATCCTCTTGCACCTGTCCTGGGAAGCCTGTGTGCTTGACTGGCTCTCTGAAATGCCTGTATACCAATGCACGCAGCATGGGGAATAAACAGGAAGAGTTAGAGATCTGTGTGCGGTCGCAGGGCCATGATCTCATTGCAGTGACAGAGACATGGTGGGATAGCTCACATGACTGGGATGCTGCCATGGATGGCTACATGCTTTTCAGGAAAGACAGGCCATGAAGGCAAGGTGGTGGAGTTGCTCTTTATGTGAGGGAGCAACTAGAATGTGTGGAGCTCTGCCTCGGGGTGGATGAAGAGCAAGTTGCGAGCCTATGGGTAAGGATTAAAGGGCAGGCTAACGTGGGTGACACTGCTGTGGGGGTTTACTACAGGCCACCTGACCAGGAGGAAGTCATCGATGAGGCCTTCTACAGACAGCTGGAACTAGCCTTACGATCACAGGCTCTGGTTCTCATGGGAGACTTCAACCACCCTGACATCTGCTGGGAAGACAGCACAGCTAGGCACAAACAGTCAAAAAGGTTCCTGCAGAGGATTGATGATAATTTCTTGACTCAGGTGGTGGAGACGCCAACGAGGAGAGGTGCAATGCTAGACCTTGTACTAACGAACAAAGAAGGTCTAGTTGGACAGGTGAAGGTTGGGGGCAGCCTTGGCTGCAGTGACCATGAGATGGTGGAGTTCAGGATCCTACAAAGAAGAAGCAGGGCAATGAGTAGGATTGCAACGCTGGACTTCAGGAGAGCTAACTTTGGCCTCTTCAGGGATTCACTTGGAGGAATCTCATGGGGTAGGACCTTAGAAGGAGGGAGGGTCCAAGAAAGCTGGTTAATATTCAAGCATCACCTCCTCCAGGCTCAAGACAGATGCATCCCTCTGAGTAAGAAATCCAGCCAAAGCAGCAGGAGACCTGCACGGATGAGCAAGGAACTCCTGGCAAAACTCCAACAGAAGAAGGAAGTGTACAGAATGTGGAAAAGGGGACAGGCCACTTGGGAGGAATATAGGGACGTTGTCATAGTGCACAGGGATGCGACAAGGAAGGCTAAGGCCCAGCTGGAATTAAATCTGGCAAGGGATGTCAAGGACAACAAGAAGGGGTTCTTCAAATACATCAGTAGCAAAAGGAAGACTAGGGAAAATGTGGGCCCGCTGCTGAATGGGGCGGGTGCCCTGGTGACAAAAGATACAGAGAAGGCAGAGCTATTGAATGCTGCCTTTGCTTCCGTCTTCACTGCTAAGGCCAGTCCTGAGGAATTCCAGACCTTGGAGGCAAGAGAGGAAGTCTGGGGAAAGGAAGACTCTCCCTTGGTGGAGGAGGATCAGGTTAGAGATCTTTTGTCCAAACTTGGCATCCATAAATCCAAGGGCCCCGATGGGATGCACCCACGAGTGCTGAGGGAGCT
The DNA here is from genome assembly GCF_040807025.1 of Struthio camelus. Classification (NCBI taxonomy): domain Eukaryota; kingdom Metazoa; phylum Chordata; class Aves; order Struthioniformes; family Struthionidae; genus Struthio; species Struthio camelus. The sequence continues at coordinate 62,278,253 of NC_090946.1, read as the reverse complement.
GGCGGATGTTATCGCTAGGCCACTCTCCATCATCTTGGAAAGGTCCTGGAGATCAGGAGAGGTGCCTGAGGACAGGAAGAAAGCCAGTGTCACGCCAGTCTTCCAAAAGGGCAAGAAGGAGGAGCCAGGGAACTACAGGCCTGTCAGCCTCACCTCCATCCCTGGAAAGGGGATGGAACAGCTCCTCCTGGAGGTCATCACTAAGCATGTGGAGGACAAGAAGGTGATCAGGAGTAGTCAGCATAGATTCACCAAAGGGGAAATCATGCTTGACCAATCTGACAGCCTTCTCTGATGGAATGAGTGGCTGGGTAGATGAGGGCAGAGCAGTGGATGTTGTCTCCGTGGACTTCAGCAAGGCTTTGGACACTGTCTCCCATCACATCCTCCTAGGTAAGCTCAGGAAGTGTGGGCTAGATGAGTGGACAGTGAGGTGGCTTGAGAACTGGCTGGATGGCCGAGCACAGAGGGTTGTGGTGAATGACGCAGAGTCAAGATGGAGGCCTGCAGCTAGTGGTGTCCCCCAGGGGTCAGTCCTGGCTCCAGTCTTGTTCAATGTATTCATCAATGACTTGGAGAAAGGGACAGAGTGCACCCTCAGCAAGTTTGCTGATGATACTAAACTGGGGGGAGGTGCTGACACACCAGAAGACTGTGCTGCCATTCCGAGGGACCTGGACAGGCTGGAGAGGTGGGCGGAGAGGAACCTCCTGAATTCCAGTTGACCGTGAGCCAGCAATGTGCCCTTGGGGCCAAGAAGGCCAATGGTATGCTGAGTTGTGTTAGGAAGAGCACTACAAGCAGGTGGAGGGAGGTGATCCTGCCCCTCTCCTCAGCCCTGGGGAGGCCTCACCCGCAGTACGTGTCCAATTCTGGGCTCCCCAGTACAAGAGAGACATGGCACTCCTGGAGAGAGTCCGGCGGAGGACTACCAAGATGATGAGGGGACAGGAGCACCTCTCCTCTGAAGAAAGGCTGCGAGAGCTGGGCCTGTTCAGCCTGGAGAAGAGAAATCTCGGGGGGGATCTCATCAACGTGTACAAGTATCTGAAGGGAGGGTGTCAGGAGGATGAGGCCAGCCTCTTCTCCGTGGTGCCCAGCGACAGGACAAGAGGCAACGGGCAGAAACTAAACCGCAGGAAGTTCCGTCTGAATCTGAGAAAAAACTTCTTCCCTGTGAGGGTGACAGAGCATTGGACCAGGTTGCCCAGAGAGGTAGTGGAGTCTCCTTCGCTGGAGATATTCAAAACCCATCTGGATGTGATCCTGGGCAATATGCTCTAGGTGACCCTGCTTGAGCAGGGGGGTTGGACTAGATGATCTCCAGAGGTCCCTTCCAACCTCAACCATTCTGTGATTCTGTGATTGGAGTACACGCTTAAATCCCAACAGTCTTAAAGAACGTATCCTATTAATTTGTTTATCAGTGGAAAAGGTTGACCACACATGAGGAAATCTGATATACTAAAAAAGAATGAGCTATGAAAGAATCATTTTTACAGCAGTGTGTGATTAATCTCTTCCACAGTTGAAAGGTCTTTTCTTTTTCAGATAAACCCTCCCTTCTATGATGGATTACTTATAACAGACTTGTCTCAGCCATATGATCTGCTTTACCTGTCATGAACAGCAAAGCATACTTCTTCAGTAACATTTTGCATTCTGTAGACAGCTATGCCACATGTGACGTAACCCTATTTTGCCTTTTGATAACATGATACAAATAAATATGTGAGATGGGAAACTTCATGTGCTTAAGGGAAATCATACGGTTTCTTGTAAACCGTAGTATGAACAAATCAATAAGTATCTTAACATCCCAGTGACCTGAAGTTATTCCTGGATACATTAACATCTCCAATTCCCAAGGGTTTTTTTTTTTGTTTGTGTATTTGTTTATTTTTCTTTGTTTTGCAGATATAAGAAGCTTCAGGGACTGGATAAGAGTCCTTTTCAGATTTCATATAACCTTTAGCCTTTTATGCACCAGCTGTGAAAATCAATTAACCTTGGTGAAACTAAGTTGCTGCATGTTCTCAGTAATGAAAAATAGCAACTGCATCATTGTAATTTGTCTGTAAAAAGAAGGATGGTGCTTTTGAATTTCTTTCTCACACTTTTTACTACTTAGAATTGTCTTTTTATTTCTGTTTTTGAAAGTTACCAGATGTGTCAGACATATTAACACAGGACATTGTTTAGAAAGGCAGGAAAGCTATACTGTAGCCCTGACATTTGTGATTCCCTAACGCCAGCAGGAAGCCAGCACTCAAAGCAAAAAGCATCTGATTGGATGCCAAGTCTGAACTTACACAAATTCCTTGATAAAGTTATAATGCCCAGCAATTCCTTGGAAATTTAACTTCACACAAGTGTCTGCTGCTCCTTTCTTTACTTAGAAGAATGACACAGTGTCTTCAGGCTTGCTTAACGCTGGAAAGCTGCTAGGCAGTGCTTGATGGAGGAGAGGGTAAGATGACTGTCAAACTGTGCGCTGATTACAACTGTCTAGCACCTCAGGGGCAATGATGATGCAGATCAGTTACTTTTTTACTCTGGCATCTGAAATCACTGAATTCAGAATAAATAAGAATAGAAAGGAAAAAAAGATGCACTTTTACAGCTCCAATATTTATTAATTCTCAATCATTCCAGGTGTGACTTGGAATTTCTTCCTCAGTTCAAATATACTCTTCTTAAAAAAAAAAAAGAAAAGAAAAGAAAAAAGGAGAGAGAAAGAGAGAAAGAAGTGATAGAGAATTTTAATAATGCTTTTAAGTATCCATTGCACCATTTTGATGTTTACTCGAGAGTAAAATTAAACCACTCTTAAATAATAGGAATACATGCTGAGATTATGGATGAGACCCCTAATATTAATCCACTGAATGAGGAGAGGCTAAAAACCCAAAGAAAATACACTCAGAAAACTAGAAAAACTTTAAATATTGGTATATTTCTCAAATATTAACATAAAATGTGGAAATGCACACCACATGTAAAGTATAAATTTATTCTTGATTTACATACTGGAGTTCCATAAAGATTTGAAGTACGAGAATATAAATGTTGGGAGATGTGATACATGAGTGCTCATCTAAAAGAAACATGACAGAATCAAGGACAGTTCTTTAAAAATGGGAAAGCAAATAGAACATACCCAAAGTCTATTCTTCTTGCATGAGTTCTATGAAAACATGTATTACACTCACCCTGTTAAAGTGAAAATGAATTACGATATAAATCAGATAAAATGACCTGTCAGGGTTTGATACTATGACTGCTTAACTTCTTACTTCACTTTATGTGTTATGCTTCCCAGTTGTCAAATTCAGTAAGTTCATTATGTAGTGAAGTGTTTTGAGGATCACAGATTAGGTTGATAAAATAAAAGTCCTCTTAATTACTATGAAAAATCCTGTTACCTTTTTAGATTAGATTTTCTTTAAGACAAAAAGAACTGAGCAAGAATTCTTAGCATTGTGCAACAGTCCAAGTAGACTTAGCGAAAGGTAATGATTTAGCCTCCCCAAAAAGTCAGAGCAAGTCAGAGACAACCCTTTTTTGGCCAAGGAAGGAGTATGGGGAGCACTGTTCAAAGTGTATAAAAATTTCATTCTTGGCAGAAACAGAGTAAACATACTTTGAATCATAATTTTATGGCATTTTATATTACAAAAGAGCTATTTGGTATATTCAGAAGGTAAAAGCATCCAAGTTTCACATGGCACTGACCAAACCATTAAAAGGAATGCACAAGAGGAAAACCAAGAAAGGACACACTAGAGATTAATATAGTGTTTTTATATGCAGCCAGAGAAGAAATATAGCCAGGGAGCATTGACTGAGACAATGTAAGTATTCTCCTGGGGTTTAACTGCGTTCAAGTACATGGCCACTTTCCCTGTGAACTAATATAAGTGTTTTGCATGCACAGTATCCTTCGACAAGGGGTTCCACAGATCTATCGTTTGCTCCCAAATCCACTTGTTTCCTTTGAAGTAGACTTTTATAAGCTTCATCTGATGCCCTTTAATCCTTTAACTGAAATAAATACAGTATAATGGTATAATAATTCTATCCATCATCTCCATATCACTCAAGATTTTGTAGAGCTATTTCATATCTATCCCAAACTGTCTTTTCTGGGCTGAAGAATCTTAGTCTACTAAATTATTCTTACTGCAGGATCAAAAGCTATTTCATGCCTTTGATCATCCTTTTTGCCCTTTTCTGAACTTATTCCAATTCTGTGTGTCTCTTCTGGGAGGAAGGGACCAGAATTTCACACAATGCTCAGGCTATATGCTCGCCATAGATTCATACGACTACATAAATGCTCTCTGTTCCATTGTTTATTTTTGTTCTGTTAGTTCCTTATTCATCCTTGTTCACCACAGTGCGATTTGATCCTTCTAGTTTGCAAACTTCGATATGCTATGCAACTAACAATACTGGATGAATACCCAGATATAAGGGGGACTATACTGTGCCAGAATTTTTACAGGAAAGCCCTACATTTTGAAAATAAAAATTCGTGTCTTAGATCATTTAGTCTGAAGCAGCAAAGAATATAAGCTACATTACCAACCTCCTCTGATAGAAATGTATGACATAAAATCTAGCTTATATGTTTCCTGGAAATGATGTCTTGCTCCAGTTCTGATTTTCGATGAATTATAAGTACCTGAATGAAATGGCCTGTACTTATGGTTTCTGGAATATATTTCAGCAGAATATTCAGGGAACTTAACTGAAAAGAGCAATATAAGTTGAAAAAAACTATTTTGTGGTAAATTCATTCCTTTATTAAACTGAGAAATTAAGAGTGGTGTGAAAAAGGGATGATTTGTTTA